>NW_022439999.1:0-8050 GCF_009761245.1 Sapajus apella
CTTGGCAGTGGATAAGGAAAACCTGACATATTCACATCATGGGATAGCATATAATAACTAAGGCAAATAAACTAGATCTTTGTCGACATGGATAGATCTTGAAAACATAATATTAAGTTTAAATAGCAAGGTCCAGAACATGTAAAGTAAAAAAAAAATCACATGAAACAATACTAAGGATTATATGCAGCAAAAATATGAAATGCAAATCAGAAAAATACATACCAAAAAAAGATCATAGTTTCCTCTGTGGTGGGCAGGAGGAGGATAAAACCATGGAAAGGTCTTCTCTCTCTCCTCTTTCTCTTTCTCTCCCTCCCCCTCTCCCACTCTCCCCTCTCTCTTTTGCCTACATAAATATTACCAGGGTTTGAAGGAAGGTCTGACTTGCTTCCGAGGTAATCATCAGCCGACCCCATCCTCTGTACAGTGGGAAAAAATAATGGGGCGGGGAGAGAGACGGAGAAGGCTGGTGCTGCTGGTGGCCGGTGGTGAGGCTGGGTGCAGGGGGCGATGGTGCAGGTGCAGATGGCTGGGTGGCTGACGCGGCTCCGGTCACCCAGGCATTGTCAGCGCGCGGGTCCCCATGGCCCCGTGGAGCCCAGCCTGCTCTCTCCTGCCAGGGGCATGCCGTGCCTTGGCTGCCCACTGACAGCGCCCGGAGCGCCTCCCCTCCTCCTCCTCCTTCTCCTCCTCCTCTTCTTCTCCTCCTCCTTCCTCCTCCTTCTTCTCCTCCACCTCCCGCTCCTGCTCCGCGCCGGCTCTCGCAGAGTCTGGAGCCTGGGTGCTTCCGGCCGGGCACTCCCTCGCCCCCACCCCCCACCTCGCGCTCCGACTGCTGCCGCCGCCTCCTGCGGAGCTCCGGGCTGAATCGCCTGGGCTGGGCCTCCCAAGAGCCACAGTCATCTTCAGTCCCAGGGCTAAGTTGCCGCCATCTTCGTCCTGGAGAAACACTTTTTTGAGGGGAGCGCTGGCTTCTGCGTCATCTCCTTCCGTGCCGAGCTCGCTTCATGCTGGCGCGGAGGCGCCGGCTGGGCCGGGGAGGGCGAAGGCGCGTGGGCGGGGCCGCGGTGCTCAGGGTCCCCGCCCGGCTCCCTGGGCTCGGGAGCCTGCTCCCTCCTGTCCTACCCCTGTCCACGATATGCTGTTTTAGTCACTGGAGAGAAAGATAAAAAGTCAGGCTGCGGACAGCGTGGCCACGTAGGCTCCCGGAAGCATCCGACTTGCCGGCACCGGGGCGGAGGTCTCCACTGGGGCGAGGGTCTGGGCAGAGTCCTCCGAACTAAGGACCGAGCCAGTTGTGAGGGAAGGTGGACGCGGAGGACGCTCGAATTGGCTGGGGGGGACGAGGTGACCTTTGGTCTCTGAATGCGCCTCGGATCCCGGACCCCGAGATCCGCCGCTCCCCGCGCCTGCGGTGATTCCGTCCTGATGTGTGCGGGGGGGGGGGGGGGGGGGGGGGGGGATGGGGGGGTGCGCGCCTGTGCACCTGCATCGACCCTGCAGCTGCCGGAGGAACAGCCACCTATCTGTCCATGTTTTCCTATTCTAAAGTGAACAGTGAGAAGTGGCTTCCTAGAGTCATGGGAAGAAGAGGTGAGCCCTGCGCCACTGGGGGTAGTGACCCTAGCCCTGGCCTCCAAGTGTACGTCCTAGTCTCCTAGGGCTCCTCCTCGGACCTGGACCCTCCCCCTGTCCCCACTGCCTGCGCCAAGCCCCCGCCCGGGTGTGCTTCTCCGAGGACCTCCGCAGCCGCGGGCCAGCTGGATGCCTGCGAGTCGCCGCCGCAGCCTGAGCCTCTGTTGCCCCTTAGCGTTGGCTCTTGGGGTTCTGAGAAGGAAAGGCAACAGACACACTCTGGGAAAATCTGGGGTCACCTCGATTCTGGCTCCTAGGCTGAATGGGCAAGCATCGGTCTCCTTTAATCTGAAGATCCTGCCCACTCTGCCCCTTGCCCCAGCCAGACCCGCGGAAGCCAGGCCGGGTGGGTGCCAGACGCTCCCTTGCCGCACGGAGCGCAGCGCTGCCCGCACTTTCCGCGGGGGTCACCCTCGCTGCTGTGCTTTCCAAGGACCCTCATGCCCCACCCAGGTGCACATTCACCACATGGGGCTCACTAGGTGACCTCGTTCTAAGTAAAATGCCTTGAGAAACCAAAGGGATGGGGCATCCCTATCCATTTTCCTTTAACAAGCGCTGTGGGTGTTGGGGATGCGGAAGAAGTAGGTGTTTTTTTAAAGAGAAAATTGCAAAACCTCTTGGGCAGGATTCGACCTACTAGTCTCTTCCGCTGCTTAATAAGGTACTGAATATACTAAATTTTACCCTTACAAATTTTCAGTTCTTAACAAACTGTAGGTAATGACCATCAAAAAGCTGCATCCAGTTTGATGCAAGTGTCTTGCAGTGTTTTAAAAGACCGTTTGTATAAGTAGATCATTCTAGTACTTTCGATTTCAATGTGTTGAATTTCCGAGCAATGTCAGTTTTTCTTCATGATACAGACAAAATTATTATTAACCAGATTGTTTATTAATCAGATCTGTACTTTACATGTGGACCCTAGCCACAATACCTCTTCAATAGACTAAATACAAATGCATACTTTCCCACTGACATAATTATTATTATGTGCTTTGTAGAAAAGTTATGAAAATGAAAAGAGCCATTTTAAAAATCATAGTGACATATGAAAACTGGGAGAAATAAAATAAACAATATAAATTTAAAGGTTTATATTACCAAACAAGGAACCGAAGCAAAGGAGGGCTCTGTGACTTACTATTATGCAGATCTGGTAAAATTATGTCTCAGAAAATAGTTCAGGGATACTTAGTAAAAGTTTTATATACTGCATTAAAATAATAGTGTTTAATCTGATTTTTACTTTATATAATAGAGGATAGTTAATTCTTTGCTTTTAAGTAAGCTGGTCCTTGCTTTCCTCTAAGATTTTTCATGAATTAGGATATTTTTATAAGACAATTTTAAGGATGCAGGCCCACGAAAGTAAACTGTCAACACTAGTATGACTTTTGTTTGTTGTATGTTGGTTCTAGAATGAACCACTGGGAGACAGATAAAAAATCATGTTTGGCCTCTAAAAACTTAGTCAAGGTGCAGATAATACTAACTAGGCTGACAATTACAATACAAGATAATCTGTGAAGATTAGCATGTTTTGAGACTTCAGAGTAGAGCAGTAAACCTCCAGTCGGATTTTAAGAGGGACTAGGAATAGATAGGAATTGGGGGCATTGAATGGGAGCAGAAGGAACTCTTCTAGAGAGTGGAAAATGACAGTTCAGATGAACAGCAAAGTTCAAGGACTCAGGAGCTTAAAGGAACCCAGGGCACTGGTGGGACTACTGACATAAGTGGGCTGGGTAGAGTGTGACGATATATTGGGAGGGGGCAAGGGAAGAGGCTGGGGAGAAAAGCTGGGGCTCCGTTAAGAATGATACTGTATCATACTCAAAGAAAATTGGCTTTTTCCTGAAAGAGATGATTTCATTAAGGAAATTTAGATTGCAACTTGAATGTTCATCTTCATGAACATCACTGTTCACTAAAATTGAAATGAGAAATATGTTTGGAAAAGTTGTTAACTAGATTAGCAAATGTTGATTCTTCTTAGCTTATCGGCTAAAATATTGCAAAGTGGCAAAGAAGAGCAAATAGCTTGGCTGGAATGTAGGTTTCATTTATCAGGAAAAGCAAGCTGTGGAGTCTAGAAACTCCGACGTAGGTTTTACCTAGGAGTGTCACTAATGGAATAGAGAAGTTTAATAGCACCAGCACATTTCAGAAGGCTGCTGAATAGTAGTCAGTTGCAAATATTGAGGGGTCAGCTGAAAAGATGTACTCTGAACAAGAGAACATCACAGAGGCAATCTACATATATATTACTCCAGGACTACTGTTCAGGAGGTCACTTATGTTTATAACCTTCCAAGGTTCAAAGCTCTTATGTTATTTCATCATGCTTATTTTCATGGGAATCAGTGCTTTTATTCCTATTTAAATGGCTAAAATTGTTATCATTGAGAGTTGGGTTTCTTATTCTGCCTTTGTATTATAAAAACAACATGATTAAAAAAAAAAAAAAACATGGGAAAGGAACTTCTATTTTATCTCTAAATTTTATTCCTTTTTTGAGATGGAGTCTCACTGTGTTGCCAGGCTGGAGTGCAGTGATCTCAGCTCACTGCAACCTCTGGCTCTTGGGTTCAAGAGATTTTTCTGCCTCGGCCTACCGACTAGCTGGAATTACAGGCACGTGCCACTATGCCCGGCTAATTATTGTACTTTTAGTAGAGACGGCGTTTCACCATGTTGACCAGGCTGGTCTCGAACTCCTGATTTCAGATGATCTGCCCATCTCAACCTCCCAGAGTGCTGGGATTACAGGCGTGAGCCACCGTGTGCAGCCTCTAAATTTTCTTTCTTTTAAACCAACAAAATGTAAAGCAAAAATGAGAAAAATGTTTTCATTTGCTAAATCTGGCTCATGGGTAAGGTGTCTTTTCAATACATTTCTCCTTAATTTTCTGTGTCAAAATTTTTTTCTCAATTAAAAAATAGGAATTTAACTCAGTTAAATAGACATTTACTGAAAGCCTAGTGTGTGCAATCACACCCCTGAGTCACGCTGGTGAAAGAAATGACATAAACTCTGCCTACACGTCATTTGCAAGGAGTGGAGATGATAAAGAGGGGTGTGAGGATAGGGAGAAGGAAAAGCTCACTCCACCTCTCGGGAACAAGAGCGCTCCTCCCTGAAAGATACGAAGCTTTGTAGAGTGAGTGAGTGAACCGCGATCAGGAGGGTGTTTTTTCCTTTGAGGGGTGGTATACAGAAATAGAAAGATTTCCGTTTCTTTCTAATGAAAACCCCAAGAAAACTAGGCAAATGAACCCAATGATTTCATCATAAATGGCACAACAAACCCGAATTCCACTGATTTTTTTTTTTTTTTTTTTTTGAGACGGAGCTTTCCTCTTGTCACGCAGGCTGGAGTGCAGGGGCGAGATCTCAGCTCACTGCAACTTCCACCTCCTAGGCTCAAATGATTCTCCCACCTCAGCCTCCTGAGTAGCTGCAACCACAGGCAGGCACCACCATGCCCAATTTTTGTATTTTTTGTAGAAATGGGGTTTCATCATGTTGCCCAGGCTGGTCTTGAACTCCTCAGCTCAGGAGATCCACCCACCTCAGCCTCTCAAAGTGCTGGGATGACAGCTGTAAGCCACTGCACCTGGCCTTACATGTCATTTAAATAAGACAGAATTTGAGTTCACCACCCATGGGAAGAAGTTAACCCCACTTTGCTCAATCAATTCATTTTGTAAAATGTCTTTTTAAAATGGTCACTGTGTCTGTGTCTAAGGCAGACTTTTAACACTATAATACTGTAAGGTGCATAGCCTTGGGAACTTATGCTGTCTTTGAGTTCAGTTTCCCCATCTATAAAAATGGGCATGAGCTGGGCGTGGTTGCTCACACCTGTAATCCCAGCACTTTGGGAGGCTGAGGCAGGTGGATCACAAGGTCAGGAGCTCGAGATCAGCCTGGCCAACATGGTGAAACACCGTTTCTACTAAAGATACAAAATTAGCCAGGGATGGTGGTGGGTGCCTGTAATCCCAGCTACTCAGGAGGCTGAGGCAGGAGAATCACTTGCGTCTGGGAGGCAGAGGTTGCAGTGAGCCAAGATCACACCACTGCATTCCAGACGGGGGGATAGAGTGAGATTCCATGGTCTCAAAACAAAAAAAAAAAAAAAACCATGAAAATAATGACTACTTCTGTTGGTTAAAGAAAAGGAGGTGGTGCATTGCATGCAATGTCCGTTCAAGAGCTTGTACTCAACAAAGTACTTTCTTCTTCTATGAGAACCTGTTTATATGAGCAATGTCTACATTGCACCAGTTACAAATATTTCTTACCCATTCATTAATGTAAATTTTCTTTTATCACAATTTTTAATTATTATTTTTATAATCTTGAAAATAATAAAAGCTACAATCCGTTTAAAGGGTTCTGCAGTATAAGTGCTTCCCTATTTCTCAAAGTTTTCTTGTAACACAGAGGCAGTAAACTTGATGTTCAAAGCACGTCTGTGGAAGGGCTTAGAGGTCTCTGAACCCTAGGAAGTGTTTGCAAAATTGCATGTATGAATAGAGACAGATTTTTCCAGGGAGGGGACCCATAACTTCTATTAGATTATCCCTGCCTTACTCCAGCTGCTGCTATAACCCTATGTTGCATGTCTTTTACAATAGCCCAGCTTTGCATCTATACAGGAAATTGAAAACTACTTGGCCACCTTTATGTTAACAAAAAAAATTCAGGAGGGGAATGATAAGGAAGGCTGGGAGAACCAGGCTTAAAAAAAAACAGGAAAGGACCATGGGGGACTAGATCAGCTGAGCTCCTTCTGAGAAGGGAGGGTACATATAGCCGTGCAGGTTATGTACTGTGCAGTTCCAGAGCATCAGCCACTATACTTGTGCAGTGCACAACCTGCACATCCACCCATGGAAGTCCTGAGCAGGGCCCTTTGGTTCCCCTTCAGAGGGAAGTGGTGTTCGGATGCTAGGCAGCCCAGAAAAACAGTGTCCTTCCTGCTCCTTTGTGCCAGCTGGTTTATCCTATTATTTCAGCTCCTTTCATCCTCTCTAGAGCCCATCTGAAAATCACCGGGGGACCTTGTTAAAATGCAGATTTCTAGGCTCTCTCCCACACTACCACCCACCTCCCCGCCCCCAGGATCCTGTCTGATAAAGAAGTTCTGGGTGGCAGCCTGGGAAGTTCCATTTAATGAGCACCTCAGCTGATTCTAATGTGGGTTGCACAGGGAACACATTCAGAGAGGCACTGCCCTGCATGCTAAGTTGTATGATTGCTATTTTATAAACGGGTAAAGTTTCACTCACCCAGGATCACATAGCTGGCAATTAGCAAAGAGGGAATTTGAATTCAGACCCTTCTGGCTCCAAAGCCTATGCACTTTTCACCATAGTCAAGACATGTCTCTTCATACTGGTTTCTGAAACTTCAGTTTTTTCCTGTTCCAAATGTCACTTCATATGTTTTTTGTTTGTTTTGAGATGGAATGCAGTGGCATATTCTCAGCTCACTGCAACCTCCACCTCCTGGGTTCAAGTGATTCTCCTGCTCCAGCCTCCCAAGTAGCTGGAACTACAGGAGACTGCCACCATACCTGGCTAATTTTTTTGTATTTTGAGTAGAGATGGGGTTTCACCATGTTAGCAGTGAATGGTCTTGATCTCCTGACCTCACGATCTGCCTGCCTCAGCCTCTCAAAGTGCTGGGATTACAGGCATGAGCAACCGCACCCTGGCCCATATGTTTTTTTTAAATTGGTTTTATTAAAAATAAAACTTGCCAGACATGATGGTTCATGCCTGTAATCTCAGCATCTTGTGAGGCTGAGGTGGGTGGATCACTTGAGCCCGGGAGTTAAAGACCAACCTGGGTAACATAGCAAGGCCCAGTCTCTTAAAAAAAAAAAAAAATCAGCTGGGCATCATGGTGCATGCCTGTGATCTTAGCTCCTCAAGAGGCTGAAGTAGGAGGCTCGCCTGAGGCTGGAGTTTGAGGCTGCAGTGAGCTATGATTCTGCCCCCGCACTCCAGCTTGAGCAACAGAGCAAGACGCCATCTCAAATAAAAAGTAAATGAAAATAAAACCCAGATTTGTTTTAAAGGAAAAAACAGTTTATTATTTTCATGCATAGAAAACTATTATTCCTTGCTATTTGCTATAAATAGAAGGTAACCACAAAAGTAAACTGACAAAGTGGGTGCAGTGGGCAGCGACCTTGTTTCCAAACAAACAAACAAAGAGAACTGTTAGTGACAGATCCTGACCATTCCGAAAATAACAGGGCTGAAGTAGCGCAGCCTCCAGACTTGGTTACTCTCCTGGTCCTTTTCCAAACAAATGAACAAACAAACAAACACTCTGGACATTCATGCAGTATACATGAAGTTTTCTTAACCTGAGGCCCAAATATGGGCTCAG
>NW_022440000.1:0-1401 GCF_009761245.1 Sapajus apella
TCAGATACTAAATATTTCAGACTTTGCTAAAGATATTCAACTCTGACTTTGTAGCAGTCATCAACAATATGTGAACAAAGGAGTGTGTTTGAGTTCTAATAAAGTTTTATTTGTAGGCACACTAATTTAAATTTTTTTTTTTTTCTTTTTTTTTTTTTTTTTTGGAGAGAGCCTTGCTCTGTCACCAGGTGCCAGGCAGCAGTGCAGTGGTACGATCTTGGCTCACTGCAGCCTCCACCTCCCGGGTTCAAGCAATTCTCCTGCCTCAGCCTCCTGAGTAGCTGGGACTACAGGTGTGTGTGACCATGCCCAGCTAATTTTTTTGTATTTTTTAGTAGAGACAAGTTTTCACCATGTAGGCCATGATGGTCTCGATCTCTTTACCTCATGATCCGCTCACCTCGGCCTCCCAAAGTGCTGGGATTATAGGCGTGAGCCACTGCGCACAGCCTTAAATTTCATATAATTTTCATTCATCCCAACATATTATTTCCCTTTTGATTTTTTTCCCCAGATCATTTGAAACTTTAAAACTAACTTAGCTCCCTGGAGGCTACAAAAAGACAGGACAGACTTGGGCCATAGGCCCTAGTTTACTGATCTGTGCCCTAAACTTCCCAAGGCATGCCTCTTGGAAAGTCTTAATGTAACCTCAGGGTAATATGTACTCTCATTTGAAATTGCTATTCTGGTTCTAAACTCTGCCTACATATTACAATCCCATGAAGTGCTTTTTGAAATACCAGTGTACAGCCACACTCTTCCACGCTGGTCACTTCCACACCCTTCCCACACAGGTCACTTTCACAACATTTGAGTTGGTGAGGTGATGAGCCCTCTATCCAGGTTGTATTAATAACTAATCACTCTGCTCCTTGAATGGATTCTACACTTTTAAAATGTTTTACTGTCTCTCTCATATCGTCTCTCATTCTCAAGTCCTATGTAGCACTCTCCCTCACGGTCAATGGACCAATTACTTTTATAACTATAATTTTTGATATTTTTAAACAAATATCACCTGCATCTAACAATTTCTTGATATAATAAAATGCCAATCCAATCCAATTAATATTAATACTAAGGTGACAGCGGAGAGGATAGCACAGTAACCGCTAATACATACTGCACGTCGTTCTTTTTATGAGTCAAAATGCTCTTCTAGTATGCTTTGCGTTTCATTTTGTTTTGGAATACCACTTAATAGCCATGATTTCTCTCAGATTTGTTTCTATGAAATAGAATGACAGGTATTTCCTTTTCTTTCTCTCTTTCTTTCTCTTTCTTTCTTTCTTTCTTTCTTTCTTTCTTTCTTTCTTTCCTTCCTCCTTTCTTTCTCTCTTTCTCTCTTTCTTTCTTTCTTTTTTTTTTTTTTGAGACAGAGTCTTGCTCTGTCGCCCA
>NW_022440000.1:1501-8044 GCF_009761245.1 Sapajus apella
CTCTGTCTCCTAGGTTCAAGTGATTCTCTGCTCAGTCTCCTGAGTAGCCGGAATTACAGGCGCATGCCATCACACCTGGCTAATTTGTGTATTTTTAGTAGAGATGGGTTTCACCATGTTGTCCAGGCTAGTCTTAAACTCCTGACCTCGGGTGATATGCCCACCTTGGCCTCCTAAAGTGCTGGGATTACAGGCATGAGCCATCGCAACTGGCCCAGTATTTCCTTTTCATTGTTCAGATGATAACATCTCCTGTGGAAGATCCCTTAGGCTTGCTGTTGTCTTCTGAGTCCATCCCAGATGCTCTGAAAGCATCTTGCTTTCTGAGAATAGATGTTATAAGCACCAAGGTATAGCTACTTTGCATCAGGCTTGGTTCTCTTAGTGATGTTTTAGAGATCCCGTTGAGGGTTCTAGAGGCACATGTCAAATTGTTCCATGTGAGTCTAAAATGGGTGATCCTGCTGTGGGCTATTTTTAGTAATGGTGCTAGAAAAGTTATGCTTTAAAAAAGTGAATAGGGGCCGGGCGCAGTGGCTCAAGCCTGTAATCCCAGCACTTTGGGAAGCCGAGGCAGGTGGATCACGAGGTCAAGAGATCGAGACCATCCTGGTCAACATGGTGAAACCCCGTCTCTACTAAAAATACAATGAGCCAGGCGCGGTGGCTCAAGCCTGTAATCCCAGCTACTCAGGAGGCTGAGGCAGGAGAATTGCCTGAACCCAGGAGGCGGAGGTTGCGGTGAGCCGAGATCGCGCCATTGCACTCCAGCCTGGGTAACAAGAGCGAGACTTCGTCTCAAAAAAAAAAAAAAAAAAAAAAGTGAATAGTTCACAATGGTGTTTCCAATGTAATTCTCATTTAGCCAGTCCTTGATTGTTTTTCAAAATAAAACTGAGGGCTGTAATCCCAGCAGTTTAGAAGGCTGAAGTGAGAGGATCACTTGAGCTCAGGAGTTTAAGACCAGCCTGGGCAACATGGTAAAACCTCATTTCTACAAAAAATGAGCCAGGCATGGTGGTGCGTCCTATAGTCCAAGCTACTCAGGATGCTGAGGTGGGAGGATTGCTTGAGTCTGGGAGGCTGAGGCTACAGTGAGTTGACAACACACCACTGCACTCCAGCCTGGGTGACAGAATGAGGCATTGTCTCTAAAACAAAATAAGGCCAGGAGCGGTGGCTCACGCCTGTAATCCCAGCACTTTGGGAGGCTGAGGTGGGCGGATCACCAGGTCAAGAGATAGAGACCATCCTGGCCGACATGGTGAAACCCCGTCTCTACTAAAAATACAAAAATTAGCCAGGCGTGGTGGCACACACCTGTCGTCCCAGCTACTTGGGAGGCTGAGGTGGAAGAATCGCTTGAACCCAGGAGGCAGAGGTTGCAGTGAGCCGAGATTGCGCTACTGCACTCCAGCCTGGTGACAGAGCAAGACTCCATCTCAAAAAACAAACAAACAAAAAAACAAATAAAACAAAACAAAACAAAACAAAAATCTTATGAACAGGCCAGGTGTGGTGGCTCATGCCTGTAATCCCAGCATTTTGGGGGACTGAGTGGGTGTATCATCTGAGGTCAGGAGTTCAAGACCAGCATGGCCAACATGGTGAAACCCCATATCTACTAAAAATATGAAAATTAGCCAGGCGTGGTGGTAGATGCCTGTAGTCCCAGCTACTCGGGAGGCTGAGGCCGAAGGATCACTTGAACCCAGGAGGCAGAGGTTGCAGTGAGCCAAGATCGCGTCATTGCACTCCAGCCTGAGGGACAAAAGCAAAACTCCTTCACAAAAAAAAAAAAAGTTCTTATGAACAACATATCTATTAAATTCAACACAACATTCCGCACTAAATGTACCAGAAGTGAGGGTTCCAAGTTGCTAAATATGTCAGTTACATTTCATGGAGATTGAAAGATGGACACCTCTTATCTGACGAGAGAATGCCACCAAACTGTACAAGTGATCAGGTTTGATTTCTAAGGGGCAAATAAACAGATGTATAGAGTTTTCTTGCCTAGATCACTTGTCTCAGAGCACAGGACTTTCCAGAAGCCTGATTTTCAGAATGTGGCTGAGAGATGTCAGCGCCACTTTTCTCAGAGGTGAGTTCTTAGCGGAGATAGAAATTGTTCCTTTTCTTTTCTTTTTTTTAGAGATGGGGGTCTCACTATGTTGCCCAGGCTAGAGTACAGTGGCTATTCACAGACGCGATCCCACTACTGATCAGCATGGGAGCTTTGACCTGCTCCATTTCCGACCTGGGCTGGTTCACCCCTCCTTAGGTAACCTGGTGGTCCCCCGCTCCCGGGAGGTCACCATATTGATGCCGAACTTAGTGCGGACACCGGATCAGCATAGTGCACTACAGCCCAGAACTCCTGGGCTCAAGAGATCCTCCAGCCTCAGCCTCCCGAGTAGCTGGGACTACAGGCACACGCCACCAAGCCTGGCAAAATTGTTCCTTTTCTACTTTTATTTCTAAGAGGATTTAGAGTTAGAGCCAGAGAGAGCTATTTAAAGAAAAGGATGGGGAGCCAGTCCAAGGAATGTTAAACTGAAGTTCATAGACAAAATCTAGGAAGTTTGTAAACACTTGGAAATCATTTGAAAAACGTTTATTTGAGTGTGCTTTTTCTCTGGAAAAGAGTTCATAAATCTCATCAACTTTTTGAAAGAGTTTTGGCATTGACAAAACCAACCCTAACCACCACCACCACGCAGCCAAGCCACAACACTGAGGCCCTGATAAAGAAATTATGTGACTGAGGCTATCCAGGTAGTTAGTGGCAGAGCCCAGGGTAAAGACAGCCAGACGGTGTGCTTGGTAAAGAAGTTAGAAGTTTTTAGCTCTCAGGCTAGGGGTGTTCCTGTTACATGAAGCCAGAGTGAGAATAATTACATGCAGGAATAGCAATTAAATTTACATACATATATATGTATTTTGAGACAGAATCTTGCTCTGTCACCCAGAGTGGAGTGCAGTGGCATAATCTCGGATCACTGCAACCTCCGCCTCCTGGGTTCTTGTGATTCTCCTGTCTCAACTTCCCCATTAGCTGGGATTACAGGCACCCACCACCACGCCCAGCTAATTTTTGTATTTTTAGTAGAGGTAGGGTTTCACCATGTTGACCAGGCTGGTCATGAACTTCTGACCTCGTGATCTGCCCACTTCAGTCTCCCAAAGTGCTGGGATTACAGGCATGAGCCACTGCACCTGGCCTAAATTTATATATTTTTAAAAGTGTACACTGGTCAGGCGTGGTGACTCACACTTGTAATCCCAGCACTTTGGGAGGCTGAGGTGGACTGATCACTGAGATCAGGAGTTCGAGACCAGCCAGGCCAACATGGCAAAAGCCTGTCTGTACTAAAAATACAGAAATTAGCCAGGCTTGGTGGTGGGCGCCTGTAATCCCAGCTACTCGGCAGCTGACACAGGAGAATCACTTGAACCCAGGAGAGGTTGCAGTGAGCTGAGGTTGTGCCACTATTCACCAGCCTGGGCAACAGAGTAAGACTCCATCACAAAACAAAACAAAACAAAACAAAACAAAAAAAAAAAGAAAGAAAGAAAAAAGGAAAAAAAAAAAGAAAAAGTACATTGAGATTTGAAGAAAAAGAAAAGAGGGCTGTAAGTGACGGACTAGAAATAATGTTGGGAGAAATAATGTGAGATGAGTCCGTAGAATGAGAGGCTGAGAATTTTCATTCCTATTTATGGGAGGAAGAGAGAATGAGGTGGTGAGGGGTGCAGAACGATGAGAAAGTCCTTGTCAATCACATGGCTAGAGACTAATGATCACTGAGAAAGAAGTAACATATACAATCATATGCAGAGTATTTCTCAATCAAAATTTCCCTAGTGTGCTGCAGAAGTAAGCTGGCTTTACTTCCCCAGCGGAAAACCAGAAAGAAACACACGGCCCTGAGATCCTCACCAGCCTTGTCCTGGAACTCAAATATGAGGATTAGACAGTCCCTGGGATCACAGATGAAAAAGCTTCAGAAGATGTCAACAGAATCACACTTAAAGAAGTTTTTTTTTTTTTTTTTTCCAGACGGAGTATTGGTCTGTTGCCAGGCTAGAGTGCAGTGGTGCGATCTCAGCTCACTGCAACCTCTGCCTCCCAGCTTCAAGCAATTCTTTTGCCTCAGCCTCCCGAGTAGCTGGGACTACAGGTGCCCACCACCACGCTTGGCTAACTTTTGTATTTTTAGTAGAGACGCGGTTTCACCACATTGGCCAGGATGGTCTCCATATCTCTTGATCTCGTGATCCACTCTCCTTGGCCTCCCAAAGTGCTGGGTTTACAGGTGGAAGCCACCGGGCCCGGCCACTTTTTGTTGTTGTTGTTTGTTTGTTTGTTTGTTTGAGACAGAGTCGTCTCGCTCTATCGCCCAGGCTGGAGTGTGATGGCTCATTGCAACCTGTGCTTCCCTGGTTCAAGCGATTCTCCTGCCTCAGCCTCCTGAGTAGTTGAGATTACAAGTGCAGGCCACCACACCTGGGTACATTTTGTATTTTTGGTAGAGAGGGGGTTTCATCATGTTGGCCAGGCTGGTCTCAAACTCTTGATCTCAATTGTTCCACCCACCAAAGCCTCCCAAAGTGCTGGGATTATAGGCGTGAGCCACTGCTTCTATCTCCATGATCCCCCTCCCTCAAATCCACCCCACTCAAGCGTACAGAAAACTCCCTGACTCATGCATTCTGCACTGGAAAAATGAGATCGAGATGGCCAACCAGCTTCTCCACCATCGTGGGTTCACTGAAAGGAGACCTGTCCCTGACTCAACCCACAGAAAGCATCTAATGTGCCTGAAAGTAGAAATAATATCCCAGAGGACAGCCAGAGGCAGAGGGGAAGGCAGGATCCTCTCCAGCCCTGAACCCTTTGCTCTAACTTGGCTGAAGCAGACACTGGATCAGCCTGGCTGTTCAGAAACCGCACGTGGTAGGTTTGTTTCAGAGGTCCCCTGGGCACATCTCCTAACCATCCTTCCCACACTCCTGAATGTCCCCTTTGAGACCTCGTCCCAACGGGTGGCACTCAACTGCTTTCTACACCAAGGCAAACCTGGCTTATGCCGCCACCTAGTGTCACAAAAGAGGTGACCTAGCTGGAAAAAAAAAAAATCAACAGGCAAATTAAAAATAAAAACTCTGGCAGCCGAATTCCTCGCGTGCGGCGGCCGCAGACAGCTCGGCGTCCGGACGGACGGAGAGCCCTGGTCCGGGGCGCCGGGGCGGCGCTCGGCTGCTCCCCGATGCGGCGGTGACTCCTGGGGCTGTGAGCCCCGCACGCCCCTCGGAGCCTCCCGCGCCGCCTAGGCACCCGGCATGTGGGCAGCCGACTCCGGCTCGTGGGAGCGCGTCCGCCAGCTGGCAGCGCAGGACGAGCCGGTGCCTTCCCCCGGGACCTGCAGCCTGCGAGCGGTGCGTGGACGCGGCGGGCCCGGCATCGGCCACGTGCCAGGGCGCCCCGTCCGAGCTGCTGGCGACTGTAGCCAGCCGGTGCTCCTGCGGGAAGAGGGGTCGCTGCTCCAGGAGGAAGTTCACCTTCTCCGGCAGATGAAGGAGACGTTGGCAAAGGGCCTGGAGGAGTCACAGGGCGGCCGGTCCTCCGAGGTCCTCTCGGCCACCAAGCTCAGGGTCCAGCTGGCCCAGAAGGAGCAGGAGCTAGCCAGAGCCAAAGAAGCCTTGCAGGCTGGGCAGTCCCAGACGGAAACGCATCTGCAGAAGCAGCCCCTCCTCTGGAAAGGGTGGAAGGAAAGGAGGCCTGGGCATTCCCGCCCCACGGCGGGGTCAGGGGCTGAGTCCACGGGCCTGCGCTGCTCTCCTCGTGCTCCTCGCTCACTGCACAGTTCAGGGAAGGCCTTGGAGACCAGATTTCAGTTCCCAGCTTGTGTCAGCTCCTGCGCCTCACACCCCATGAGCCTTACACTAGTGGGTGCCCACACTCACCTGTCTGCGCCTGCAGGCTCCATCTCCCAGCCTGCGCTGTCTGGACCACTCCCAGCCTGTGCATCCCTGGGGGCATCTGCTCACCTGCAACCTGGGCTGACTTGGCCACTCCCCACCTGTGAGTCTCCGGGAATATCTCAGGTTCACCTGCACCCTGTGCTGACTCGGCCACTCCCCACCTGTGTGTACGCAGCAGTGTCTCAGGCTCACCTGCACCCCGTGCTGATGTGGCTGCTCCGCGCCTGTGCATCCCCACGGCATCTGCTTACCTGCACCCTGAGCAGTGGCTTCGGTGCTGGTGACTATATGACATGCTGGGACACATCCCTGGTTTCTCCTGAGATACGACCCAGACTCAGGCGCGCACCAGGGCTCTGGCTGAGTTTGATTTTCACTGCACTACTGCTCTTGGCCGTGGAAGCTGCTTTAGCTCCTCGCTGTGTTCAGATAAAAAGCGTGTAAGACAAAACCCCTGGCCCTGAAGAGGAAGACCCAGGCATCTCAGATCAACTTCCAATTGACTATAACACTGTAGTTCAATAGAAGACAAGGCTGACTGACTGTCACCTCCTG
>NW_022440001.1:0-8042 GCF_009761245.1 Sapajus apella
CCAGTCAAACCTAGATTAGGTCTTTTCACATAATCCCATATTTCCTGGAGGCTTTGTTTCTTTTTTACTTTTTTTCCTCTAACCTTGCCTTCTTGTTTTATTTCATTGAGATGATCTTCAAATGATATCCTTTCTTCTGCTTGAGCAATTTGGCTACTGAAACGGGTGTATGCTTCGCGACATTCTCGTGTTGTGTTTTTCAGCTCCATCGATTCATTTATGTTCCTGCCTAAGTTGTTTATTCTCGTTAGCATTTCGTCAAACCTTTTTTTAAGGTTCTTTTTTCTTTCCATTCATAGCTGCTGGGCATGTACGTTTAAGTCTGCTGCAGCAGAACTCATAACTGCCTTTTTTTTTTCCCCAGTTGCTCTGTCTCAGGAAGTTAGGGCTTTAATTCTAAGTTTGTCATGATGCTGCCTTTTTTCAGGGATGCCCTGCCCAGCAAGGAGGCAGCCTAGTCACAGTCTGCCAGCAGAGGCATTGCTGATCTGCTGTGGGCTCTGCCCTGTTGCCGTGTGAACTTCCCTGCAGTCATGTTTATAGGGGTATAGTTAGAACTGCCTCAGCAATGGCGGCCCGCCTCTCTAATGTCGGACTCTTTCTGTGACGATGGACTGTCTCAGCAACAGCAGGCTGCCTCTGCAATGGTGGACCACCTCAGTAGTGGTGGACTACCTCAGATATGGTGCCCAGATTTGTGTGAGTTCTTGTGTGAAGACCTGTGACAGCTGAAAAAGTCACGCTAGGGGCTCATGGCACTCTTTCGCCCAGGAATCTCCTGGCCTGGCTTCCTGTTTCAGTCCCCTTTTTTTCAGTTGAACGGCTGACTCTGTCTCCTGGGCATTCCAGTCTCCAGTTGAAAAGGCACCGGATTTGTGTGAGATTTTGTGTGGAGACCGGCTGTGCTGGAGGTACTTTTCTGCCTGGGAATCTCCTGGCCTGGCTCCCTGTTTCAGTCCCCTTTTTATCAGTTGAACTGGTGACTCTGTCTTCCTGGCGCTCCTGTCACCAGCTGAAATGGCCCCTGGACCTGTGTGAAGTTTTTGAGTGTAGAGCCAGACCACCAGCTGAAACAGCCACAGGAGACCTGTGGTGCTCCTCCACCCAGGAATCTCCTGGTGTGTGGGCAATAGAAATCCGTCTGGAAATGTGACCACTCACCCTGTGCACGCTCGCGGGAGCTGCAATCCAGAGCTCCTCCTACTTGGCCATCTTGGATCCCCTCTGACAACCTATTTTTGCAACTGGCTGCACATCTCATTGTGGCCCTCAGGACGTGGCTGGCTCCTGCGTGCTCCTGTGCTGGGCACAGCGCCTCATGTGAGGTCGTTTCTGTGGCCACGTGCATCCTCCTGCCACTTCACAGATGGCAACTTCTGCTTCTGCGTCCTCAGACTCCACTCTCCAGAGTGAGAGACTGCCATTGACAGCCATTAATTCCCTGACTTAGAATATTTCATGTGTCTTTCTGAATGAGGGTCCTTTATGTTGAATGTTATTTGAGCTGTAGGTTTAATTTTTGTTTTTGTACAGGATAGAAAACAGATGAACACATACACTGTCCGATGGTCTCTCTGTACAAATAACGCATAGTCCAGATGCTTATGGTCTGGAGTCGTTAGCATAACATATGCTTCCACTCAGAAATGGTAAGTGTGGCTCCATTCTGAAACAGCTCCTGCCTTAGCACTGACACGCTTGTCTTATGCTCAGTCTGATTTTGGCAGATCCACAGGTACCTTCATGCCAAGGGGTGTGTCCCGATGCCGTTGCTTGTGCCTGGCCCAGAGGAGAGGCTCCGAGTGGTGGTGCTACTTCTGTCGTCATCGGGGCCACTGTTCTCCTCCTCCCCCTCCTGCTCACCAGCAAGGGCCACTGAATGCACCTCGCCGTGGTAGGCACCCTACAGCCCAGTGGCCCTGAGTGCACCCCACCATGGCAGGCACCCTGCAGCCAAGCAGCACTGGCGAGCCATTGGAGGTCAGAGCTCAGACACAGAAGCAGATGATACCTGGATCCGAACTCCTGCAGTCTCCGTTCAGGGAACGGCATGGGGCAGGACCCGAGGAGAGAAAGGCGTCACCACAGAGGGAGCAGGCAGAAGGAGAGGCACAGGGAGCTCATCAGGTGAGTGCGGCAGAGATGGAGAGATGTGCACAGCCAGGGAGGAGGATGAGATGGAAAGGGAGAGACAGATACACACAGAGAGACAAGGACAGAGATGAAGAGACAAAGACAGAGGCAGAGAAACAGAGACCCGGACAGAGATAAAAAGACAGACGGAGAGAGGGAGAGAGGCTGAGAGCTAGAGATGGAAGGAGAAATTATGGGACGGGGAAAGCAGAATTCTAAGACAGGAGAGAACCTGCCACAAAACCAGAAGGTGGGATTGGCTTCGAGGGGCCAGGCCAGGGGCTGGAGGCATTTCAAGCCCTGCCCACGCCCCTAATCCCCGCTTCCACTGTGCCCCTGTCCTGTCACCAGACTTGGGGATGAAGCACTCATGAATGGAGAGGACGGACACACTCTGTTCTATCCTTTGGGTGCTTAGGATTAATTCCTGGACAAATGTGGAAGTTCTCATTCCAGCCGCCCAGAGCCACAGGTGTGACAATTTCCACAAACTTTTATTCTCTTTTCAAAATGAGTCTAGAATCACCCCCAGATCCCGGACACTGAAAACCCCTGGCCGTGAAGCAGTGTGGACATTTGTTTTTCAAGGAGATTTTTGTTAGAGAAAACCCTGCCCCTCGGGTGGCTGCTGAGCGCCCAGACCTGCCCGCGTCGCATGGGTTTGCACCATGTTTAGTCCACCGTCTGGATGGTTAAGATCCTGGGGACAGCAGAGTTTCAATTCTGTAGTGTTAATTTACTTCGTTTTTCTGGGGCCTCAGAAAGTGAATTTAGAAACCCAGTGCTATCATAGGGTACCAAGAGAATTTCAGTTGAGGTGAAAATGACTGCTTTTCCCCATCATGCAGAGATGAGAACAACGAGGAATACATTTTCTCCTGAAAAATGAGCTATTTGTCGGCAGTGGCCTGTTCCCTTTGATGCGGAAACTATGGCTTTGGTTCACTGTCATTAGCTGACCCTGTGGCTCCCTGGCCAGGAGTGCCCAGAGCCTGGGACAGGCACCATTTTCCCACAGCCCTCCCATGATTTCCATGAGAAAGTGGAATCACTGCTCTCAGGGGCTGGGGTTCCATCTGCCTGGGGCCCCCAAAGCCACTCGGTGTGGATCCGGGGGTGGGGGGGCAGAGCACAGGTGTGGCTCGGGTCTCCCCTCTCCTCGTGTGCTCTGTACCCCCTGATGTCACCCCCTTGACCTCCAGCCCCTTGGGTTTTCAGGACGGGCCAGGGCCCAGCGCTTGGGCTTAGGACGGGGAAACAGTTGTGATCTGCAGGGCACATGGGAGGTGCCTGTCCTGCCTGGGCACTGAAGCCACAGCCTGCCCTCATGAGGTGCCCATCTGTTGGGGAGCCCGGGATAGCTGTGTTTTGACGAGAATTACAGGGGCTGGCTGGGCCTACCTTCTCCCTTCTCTCCCCAGATCCTGCTGGGTGGTCGGGAGCCCAGGACCCCATGGGGACAAAAGGCTCCATGCAAGGGTCAGAGGTGATCTCCCTGCCCTCCATGCGCCTCGGGCTTCGTACCCCTCTCCCCACTCAGCCTCCTTTCTTCACGTCCTAGAGACTACCCTGTGCACTTCCTGCCTGGTTTAACCACAGAAACGTCCTTACAGAGGGTCTCAGGGGCCTCAGACTGGTTAAGAGTTGGGGGTGGCATGGGCCCAGAGACCCCGTTTGCGTGGAATGCACTGCTTTCACCCCATTTGCAGATGACTGGACGAGCAGCGTGTCCAGAGGGCGTTTGGGGTCACTTTTAACCCAGACTTCTGTGACCACATTGTAATTAGGTTTTTTATCAGGCTTGGGGGAAGTTCATGGCTCTTTTAGGGAAACTCATGCTGGCCCCATACCACCCCTATTTTCCAGACCAATGTGACAGAAATGCCCTCCAGTGATGGCACTCTCAGGGCGTCACATCAGCGTGGGGGAGGTCTTGTGGCATCAGACCAAGGTAGAGGCAGATCTCAGGCAGAGGAGCTCGGGGCATGGCAGGGACTGGAGGAGCTGGGAGGGAGGTGGGTACCCATTCTGCACCTCCCTGCTCCTCCACACAGAGCTCGGGTGAAGCGGCTCATCCTGACCTCCAAACAGAGGCTCTGAAAACTCCTTCCAAGAAGACAACGTCTTGGGGCGGTGGGGGAGTGTTCCATGCAGCTGACATGAAGGCCGGTGGCCATCCTGGGATGTTGGTAAGGTTTTGTTGGAAAGCGCAGCTGGGAGGGGAGGCCCTGGCTTTCGTTTGGCCTTCGGCCACCCTATCTGGAAGCGTCAGGCCAGGGCTGTTTGCCTCTGTAGTGGCAGCCTGGGGTAGCCGGGTCTTGCTCACTCGGGGTGCCTTGGGCTCAGGGTGTGGGACTGAACATACAGAACGGCTGTGGAGCCCACGGCTCAGGCACAGGGCCCTGACCGCATGCGCCCTCCATCTCTGACCTTGCCAGAAGTGGGTCTCAGGGAGCTGGGGGGCTGAGCGCTCATCCTCGAGAGGGAGCTGTGGGCCTCACCTGGCGATCTTGTCAGTGCAGGACATGGTGACCAGCTGCTCCCCCAGCAGGACGCCGTCCCAGGTCTGTACTGCGCTTGAACTGCGCACAGGGACGGTCCCTTCCCCGGACTCGATCTTGGTGCGCAGGTGTCCGCGGAACTTCCTGACCAGGTGTTTGCTGCTGTGCACTAGGAGAGAAGAGGGTGGAAAAGTGAGAAGAGGGAAGCTGCCTTGGTTTTGGGGGGTGGGAGGGGAGGAAGGGCTGCAAGGGAGGTCAAAGGGCCCCATGCCTTGGCTGGGCATGTGGCACGGGGAAGTGGCTTCAGAAGCAAGTGCTGTGCAGGGGTAGGCTCCAGAGCCACGGCATCTGGCCCGGGCTGGGAGTAAAACCTCCAGCTGCATGGGCCAAACTCTTTTCTCCCCAAACCCACCTCTGCTGTGTAAGCGCAGCTGCCTCCCCAGGCACTTCATTACAGACACAGACTTGAACCCGCAGTTGGATGTGTAGTTTTCAGGTGCCACGAAATACCATTTTCTCACTTTTGCAGCCATTAAAAATGTAAATATGCTCAGCAGGAGGGCTGTGCAGAAATAGGTGATGACTGGAGCTCAGCTCTTATCCTTGTCTAGATGTCAATTCTGGCCCCATGGGAATGTGGAGAAAGTTTCTCAGAGTCACTGTGACCTGGTTCTTCCTCTAACTAAGGGGTAATAGTGCTGGCCGCCCCGGCTGTGAGGAGTTGGTGAGGCAGCTCCTGTGAAGGTACAGGGATAGCCTGGGTGCCTCTGCTCTTGCTGCGTCCCCCAATTACTGAGGGTCTCCACAGGCAGGAGCTCTGCCAGGCCCAGAAGTGATGGAGCCTCTGGTGGGTCCCTCAGGTGTCCCATGTTCTACTTTCCAAGGTCCCCTCAACACCCCTGCCCCCTGGACCCCATACCCCACAATTACTTGGAGAACGAGCATGAGCAAGAGGAAGATTAAAAGCTTAAATTTGTGTTTTTTTTTCTTTGACAAATTTTTTTTTTTTAGATGGAGTCTCGCTTTGTCACCCTAGCTGGAATGCAGTGGCATGATCTCGGCTCACACAACCTCTGCCTCCCAGGTTTAAACGATTCTGCCACCTCAGCCTCCTGAGTAGCTGGGATTACAGGCACCGACCACCACGCCCAGCTAATTTTTGTATTTTCAGTAGTGATGGGTTTTTGCCATGTTGGCTAGGCTGGTCTTGAACTCCTTACCTCAGGTGATCTGCCTGCCTTAGCCTCCCAAAGTGCTGGGATTATAAAGGTGAGCCACAGCACCCACCAAAAATTGTGTATGTTAAATCTGGATTATATAATATAGAAACGGCCCTGAGGAGGGATCCAAGATGGTTGATTAGGAGCAGCTCTGGATTGCAGCTCCCGGCAAGAGCACAGAGGGTGAGTGGACACCACATTTCCAGATGGATTTTTATTGCTCACAGACCAGGAGATTCCCGGGTGGAGGAGCACCCTGGGTTGCCAGCGCTGCTGTTTTGGCCCGTATGGTGTGTCTCCGCACAAAAAACTCCCACGGGTCCAGGTGCCGTTTCAGCTGGTGACTGGAGCACCTGGGAGACAAAGTCACCCATTTAACTGATAAAAAGGGGACTGAAACGGGGAGCCAGTCCAGGAGATTCCACAGCGAAAAAGCGCCACGAATCTCCAGCGTGGCTGTTTCAGCTGGCACAGTGGGTCTCCGCACAGGAAATCTCACAGATCTGGGCGCCTTTTGAACAGGTGACTGGAAAAACTGGGAGACAGAGTTGCCCATTCAACTGATAAAAAGGGGCCCGAAACAGGGAGCCAGGCCAGGAGATTCCCGGGTAGAAAAGTGCCACAAGTCTCCAGCACAGCTGGTGCAGTAGGTCTCTGCACAAAATCTCACAAATCTGGGCACACCATTTCAACTGGTGACTGGAATGCCTAGGAGACAGAGTCGCCTGTTCAACTGAAAAAAAAGGGGTCTGAGGCAGGGAGCCAGGTCATCAGGCTCGCCCAGTCCCACCCAGACAAAAACCAGCAATCTGAAACACTCTGGATTGAGAGTTACACAGCAGGCACATCTGAACCCGGGACAGTCCAGCTCTGTGGGGGAGGGGTGTGTGCGATTACCGAGGCAGTCCACCACTACTGAGGTGGTCTGCCGTTACAGAGGCAGCTTGACATTGCTGAGGCGGTCCATCATTACAGAGAGAGTCTGCCATTACAGAGGCAGGCCACCACTGCTGAGGCAATTCTAACTATACCCCTATAAATAGGACTGCAGGGAAATTCACATGGCAGCTGGGCAGAGCCCAGAGCAGATGAGCAACACCTCTGCTGGCAGACTATGACTAGGCTGCCTCCTCGCTGGGCAGGACAGCCCTGAAAAAAGGCAGCAACACAACAGAAACTTACAAATAAAGCCCTACCATCCTGGGATAGAGCACCTGGGGAAAAAAGGCAGTTATGAGTTCTGCTGCAGCAGACTTAAATGTACCTGCCCAGCAGCTCTGAATAGAACAATGGAGCTCACAGCTCAGCACCTGAGCTCCTATAAAGGACAGAATGTCTCCTCAAGCAGCTCCCCAACCCCCGTATATCCAAAGAGTCACCTGATAAATGAGAGCTCAGACTGACATCTGGCATGTATCCTTCTGGGACAAAGATAGCAGCAGAGGAAACTGGCAACAACCCTTAATGTTCTGCAGCTGCTGCAAGTGATCCCCAGGCAAGCAAGGTCTGGAGTGGACCTCCAGCAGTCCGACAGCAGAGGAGCCTTACTGTTAGAGGAAAACGAAGAAAGAGAAATGATCATCAACAAACTGGATATCCACAGGATTTATTTACCTGTGTCTTTGTAGTTGGTGACTTTCAGAGACCCCATCTGAAAGTCACCAACTACAAAGACCACAGATAAATAAATCCACAAAGATGGGAAGAAACCAACGCAACAATGATGAAAACACTCAAAACCAGAATGCCTCTCCTCCTGCAAGGGATCACAACTCCTGATCAGCAAAGGATCAAGGCTGGATGGAGAATGAGTCTGATAAATTGACAGAAGCAGGCTTCAGAAGGTGGGAAATAAGAAACTCCTCTGAGCTAAAGGAACAGATCCTAACCCAATGCAAAGAAACTAAGAACCTTGAAAAAAGGTTTCACGAAGTGCTAACGAGAATAAACAGCTTAGAAAGAAACATAAATGAATCGATGGAGCTGAAAAACACATGAGAATGTCGCAAAGCATACACCCATATCAGTAGCTGAATTAACCAAGGCGGGAAGAAAGGATATCATTTGAAGATCATTTCAATGAAATAAAACGAGAAGGCAAGATTAGAGAAAAAAGAGTAAAAAGAAACGAACAAAGCCTTCAGGAAATATGGGATTATGTGAAAAGACCTAATCTAGGTTTGACTGG
>NW_022440002.1:0-8030 GCF_009761245.1 Sapajus apella
GGGGACTTTGTAGCAAACTTTAGCTTTGTATACATCTCGGGAGCAATGAAAATAAAGCAACGGAGGTTGATTGACGGAGCTGAGTAGTGCCTATTATTCACGGCAAAGCTGTTGTTAGAGAGGGGAGGTGAAAATATCCTTAGCCCTTAGCGGTCCCTGCTCCTAGTTGTGACCCCAGCCACCTCTCTCTCTGGTTTGAAAAGTGCTTTGGCTCCAGCACAAGGAGGTTGGTGGGAGAAACCAAGCGAAGGTCGTACCACTTTTTCTTCTGCCTTTACTTTATGTTAGTCATGGTAAGTGGCTGGATTTTTAAAAAGATCCAAAAGCATGAGGTGGGAGACTTGAGCATTCTTATTTGCATATTAATGCCAAGCCTGTGTTGCCAGCACCCAGTTATTTCAAAGGCTGTTGCCAAGGGCACAGCTTTGAAAGTCCTCCGTGCAGAGGCAGGCACCTGGGGCCTCTGCTCCAGGCGTCTCTGAAAGAGAGCACACCGCCCTTCTTTCTGCCGTTCCCTGGGCTTCCTGGGTGCAACAAACAACAGCTTCTCCAAGTGGCCAGCTTCACCCAGGCCTGTTCCCTCTCCACAAAGGTGAACAAGTGCAGTGAGCTGAGGCGCCTGAGATGGGCAGAGCTTCAGAGATAGGGGCTATTTTTCTTATATGCCTTGGAATATTTTTGATCACTTGGCTTTTTTTTTTTTTTTTAATCACTTGGCTTTTTGTTACGTTTATCATTGATTGTGTTCTGGTTCCTCCGGGTTATCCTAGGCATTAGCAACATCCGGGCTGCAAGGATGGTGATTTTTCCATCTGACAGTGGGGACCTGTCCTTATATTGTATTCTCATAGTACTAAACTAAGAGTATGTTGGCTTTAGGTTGTCCAAAACAATGTGTCTACTGGAGAATCCCAGTAATGAAGCCAGGGTTCTTTCAAAGCATGGTAGATTTTGATCCATTTAAGTGATATTTCTGAGAGGAGGGACCATGTTCCTTCCCAATACTACCAAACAGGGGCTGCGGGACGCTTGCTGAGATCCCAGGGATTTTGTGAGCATTGGGCGCCCCCTCGTGTCCACGTGAGAGCACTGGGCTTGCGTGCTCTAATCCTGGCAAAAATTGGGCCCAGGTGCAGGAGTAAGGAGAGGAATCTCAATTGATTTTCAGTCATTCCCTGAGCCAGGGTGTTGCGGGAGGGGTGCAAGTGGGGAGGGAGCCCGCTTCAGGAAGCAGCTCTTCCAGTCCCCTGGAAGCTGCATCCAGACCATGACCACTGGGAGGAAGGGTGCACTGTCTCCAGGACTTCTTTACCCACCGATTATTCAGAGGAGACCAAATTCACACAGTGGAAAGAGGTTGGATTTGGGAGTGAAAGAGACAAGGGTTCAACTTCTAACTTAGCCATTCACCTGTAGCGTGACCGTGGACTAAGCACTTAACCTTTCTGGTGATAATTTAAATATGGTGGCAGCAATGGTGTTATGTCAGGGTGACAAGGAGAGCCCTGTGGGAGTAAAGACAACATTTGTGAAGTACCTGCCACTCTCAGCAAATGTTAGACCTCTCTGCCTGTGGGTTGTCTCTCGTCCCAAATCTGAAGTTGCTTCCATGGGCTGTGTTCATGAATATACCGTTTCTGTTTATACAAATATAACATAGAGAGGTTTTTTTTTTTTTTGGTGTATTTTTGGATGTTTTCATTGATTTTTAAAAGTAAACCTTAAAGTTTACCCTAAAATAGCTCATGCAGCCATTTCTAGCTTAGATGGGGACATTTGCTCCTTGATGATTATGAGAAACTGTTAGGCTGTAGCCTTGGAGCCTGGGCTGCCGATCAGGCTGAGTGAGGTGACCCGCTAATAGGGGTCCACCGTCCCTGGGATGGCTGGCACAGAACCTCCAGACCAGGACAAGCCATGTCTTGCTTCTGGCTTCACTGAAAGTTGTGAATCAGTTTTCCCAATGACCTACTCCAATGTAATATCAAAATATTTCCCTAACAAATCTCAAATCCTTTCAGCTTTGCATTTTCTTTTCCTTTCAACTTTTTTGGGGCCACTTTTCTATCACAGAAGAGTTGGTATTATTTAGAAAATACTCTTCTGTCTTCTGTTTTTACTATGGAAGGAGAAAACAGGTGTACTTGGTAGCGTAGGTAGCACAGGTAAATGTGGGCTTGTCAAAAAAAAATAGTTGAGAGACTAACTGCTTTTACTGTCAGTTTAAATGCTTACAAGAAAGGGAAAGGAATTAGAATGCATGAATAGGTCATTTTGAAAAGTCACCTTGTGTGTGGGGGAAGAGACGGGGTGATAGAGACGCCCTCTGTCTGAGGCAGACAGTGGAGTCCCAGTTTAGTCCCCATGTGCATATGCATGTGTGCGTCCTTGGGCACAACAGCGACCTCTCTCCCATCGCTATTTTTTCCCTCTGTAAAATGAGGCATCATTGTGGCACCACATAGGGTCATTGAGATCACATTAGATGATGCATATAGCACATATCTACATAAAATGTATATAGTAAAGGATATCTCTGTCTGCTCTTATTCATTCACACTTGCTTTGTGTATAAACTTATTTTGGGTTCATAGTTTACCTTTTGCAAGCTTCCTTGGCAATTTACAGAAGTGCAGGTGATCTTACTTCACTTCCTGCTGAAATGGGAGAGCAATTGGTACTTTAGCCATCTAGGGATGAGATGTAGAGATCTTATGCAATCTCTACTTGGCTCTGAAAACAGAAGGCACTCAGAATTTGCTTGTCACCTAACTTGGAGCCAAATAAAATGCCAAGTCTAGGAAATATGCCAGTTCTCGCAAGGGCAGGTCTTCTATCATGTCCCTTCTCCAGCAGACTGCTTCTGTGAGCTGAGGGCTCATTCTAGGTGGGGTTCCTTCTGGTTTTTTCTTAGTTTGGGTTTAATTGGGGGAATTGGTAATCAGGAGCCATGAGTCAGATACCTCAGTCTTCTTCCAATGGTGTTTCTCATCATGCCCAGGCTGCTTTTCACTACAAAATGACCAGGACCTCTCCATTATGTCACCCCCCTTTTAAAAAAAATTCACAATAGCTTTGTCACAGTGTTCAGGCTGAGGGTGACAGCTCGAGTTCAAAACCTGACCACAATATTTCCTGTGGTTTCTGCTACATTTCATTACACTGTGCTAGAAAAGGAAGTGCTGCTGTCATTACCTTGTGGAAAAGCAAGGATTTCTGCAAGCTTATGATAACACAAAAATAATCAATGCCAGACCCAAGCTGTGCATGGTGCACACCTATAGTTCCAGCTACCTGTGAGCTGAGGTGGCAGGATCACTTGAGCCCAGGAGTTAGAAACCAGCCTGAGCAACATAGCAAGACCCTGTCTCTGGAAAATAAAAAACAAAATATCAGACCCAAATTCACCAAAGAGTTGGTATGAGAACCTGTTCTTTCTCCAAAGTGATTGCGGTAATTATTTTTGATAATAATAGTCTTCATAGTTCAAAACCTATATGACCAAGTGAATTGACTTCACTGATAAAAGAGAAAACTTTTTATGGCTGTGGCTTGGATATAAAAACATGCAACCACAGAGCCAGAAAGTCCCTTAGCAGCATCTGCTCCAGGCAGCTGCCAACAGGACGCTGTCTGAAGTAGAGGTCGGTGGTCCCAACCGCTAACCCTTAAGCTCTGAGATGCTGAATGAGCTGCATAGCCTATCTGAGCTCTGCTCTTCTTCATGGCCATCTGCAAGGTTGTTGTGGAAAGATTAAATGAGAGAGCCATGCATGCAAAACAAAGAACACAGTTTAATGAACAATTAGCCCATGAGCACACAATTAATGCTGTTACTGAACAGTTGTTCAACATTTGGCAATAACCATTATCATCATCATCATCTTATTTCTATAACTTTACAGGGCTGAGGGTGTCATGCTCTTAGTTCTCTATTCTGGTCAGTCTCTGGGGTCAGCCTTCCTGCTGTGTAACTGAACGCCCTTATCTTTCCCACAATAGAGGAAGCCCGTTTCTTCTTGTTTAACTCTTGTTCTATCCTGAATCAGACACAGCATTATTTAAGTCTCCCTACCTTTCAGAGCCTCTGTTCCCTTTTCTTTGAAATCACCTGCTGGTATTTTCTTTGAAATGAGGATGGAGGTTGGCGTTGTGGAGGCTTTGCAACTCTGCCACTATGTATAGTAACATCCTTCTGGTAGCTGAAGGCATTGCCAGGCCAGTCCTCCACCTGGGCCATTCCTCTGTAGCCACAGGTAGGACTCTGCACAGTGGGTGCTGAGAAAATGGTGGTGGATGGATGTTCGGCGTGGTTGTTTTCCCCACAGGTCTCGGATCTTCTCTCTTTCTTCATTCTGAGTGTTCTGCTGAGGATCTCTTCTCATCATACTTAACTAATACAATAGGGAAGAACAAAAGTTGGAATATTGCTCTTGTCCTTGTCTTTGATTTTGGCCAATCCATCCAAATAACAGATCAAGTCGGACCAACTTACAGCTAGGTTCTGCCATGATCCTAAGCTAATTTGAAAAGGTGCCAACAAAATGAACAATAGCTATGATACATTCAAAGCACTATGCTATATTTGACACACATTTACTTGTTGAATTCTTGTAACTGTCTTGTCACTTGTTTAATTCTTGTAACCTTACAAGGTACAAGAATTAAACATTTACTTGTTGAATTCTTGTGACTGTCCAAGGTACACCTACCCCCATTATACAGATGAGGAAACTAAGGGAGAAATTAAGTGATCTGCTGATGGTCAGGCCAATGTAAGGGCAGAGCTGGGTTTTGACCCCAGGAGCTCTATCCAAGAGTCTCTCTTCTTGACAACCTATAAAGCGCTTCTGGGCAGATTTCTCACCATCTTTTAAAAAGTACCCATCTAGGAAAGATGCTCAGAGGCAAGAAGATGGGCTGGATGAACTCCTGAGGAGTGTTTTCCTCCATGATGCTGCCAAGCCAATGCCCCAGCCACATCACCGTGGCTCCATAATGAAGGACCACAGACTGTGGGGCAAACAACAGAAATGTGTTTTCTCGCACTCCTGGAAGCTGAAAGTCAGAGATGAAGGTGTTGGCGGGGCTGGTTCCTTTGAGGGCTGTGAGGGAGGGATCTGTCCCAGGCCTCTGTCCTTGGCTTGTAGATGGCTGTCTTCTCATGCGTCTTTTCACGTTATCTTCCCCCAGCGTGTCTGTGTCCAAATTTCCCTTTATGGGGGCATCCATCATATTGGATTAGGGCCCACACTAATGACCTCATTTTAACTTGATTACCTCTGTAAAGACACTGTCTCGAAATAGGGTCACATTTTGAGGTAGCAGGGGTTAGGACACTAACATATCTTTTTTTTTTTTTTTTGGTGAGGGGGATATATTTCAACCCATAAGAGCTTCCTGTCATTTCAAGGTAATAATCAGTGTGATGACTCCATTTCCCCACAGCAGGGAAGTGGTTTACTTAACAAGGAATTGTCAAAGAGGCTTAGCTTTTAGAATCAGACAGGGCAACTTAGTTAATGCCTCATTTGCTGCTCTTTGCCAATAGTCAAGTGAGTGGATCTCTGGTACTCATTGAAAAAAACAGAACAGGTTTAAGAAATAAATAAAAGAAAAGCTTCCATTAGTGCTTACTGTTAGAAGCCTTGACTGTTGGTATCATGGAACTGACGCCTAGTGAATCAAACACTCTTCAGGATCACCAAACAGAATGTGATGTTTTCTAAATAGTTGCCTAAAATAATTAATTAACTTCACTTAGAGGAGTAACTTACCTTCAGAATGATTTATTAAGGGATTGGTGATTCCACTTGTAAATGCTATTGTTGATAAATGGCATTACACTCTTAAGAATTGCTTACAGTCAATACAATTATCTCCTTTCTTATTTTATCCAGGGTAAATTTAATTGCTGCAATAAATTAGAGAGGAAACAAGAATATAGGGAATATTAACCTCAAGATGTATTTAAAGAAGGAATAACAGCATTATTATTTAATGACTTCATGTTGTAAAGTAGTCACAATCAAAATGGAGTCACTTGTGTTAAAAAGAAACCTCACAAATAGAGCTATGAAGGTTATGAAGCGAGAGTTCTCATGTTTGCATCACAAAGCCTCTGCAAAAACTGCAGCCTTGCACAAAGGCCAACACAACTTTACACAGAAAATACTTCTGCAAGGACACCTGCCCAGCAACTGTCTGCCCAACCTCAGACTGGCACCACCCTTGTTGTTGCTCTTTGTAGCCAAGGGCAATCATTTCAAAATAATTATGTAATCCTCCTCATTTTTTTCCTTTAAAATGCTTTGTCTTTTTTTTTTTTTTTTTAACCTCCCTGAATGCACACATAGTTTACTATGGCATGTGCATTCCCACTGCGATGCCCTCCTCCCAAATAAACATCATTTTCTTTTAGAGATTCTCTCTGTGTTTGTACTTAGTTGGCAATATGTTGGTTAAGTCAGGCGCTGAAGAAGTAAAACTGATGGAATCGTAGCCAGCTATTGCCTAAGGAGGGCCAGATTTGAAAATGATGACTGTGACCTTTATTTTTTGGGATTCCTCGTCTTTAGTTCTTCAAAACATGAACGTTATAGAGCAAGGTAGAGAAAAGTGTGAGGAGTCTAGCTCTGCTGCCATTTGTGTAAAAAGTATGCAGAGAGGTTATCTGTACATTGTCTATGTCTACACATCTCAGGAAGGACATAGTAAAAGTCCTAGCTAGGGACCCGCGGCCTGGGAAGAGGAGGACTAAGATTTCACTGTACGCTGTTTGCGTGGTTTTGTTGTTCAGTTTATACTGGACCCCTTGATAACACCTGTTTTAATAAGTAGCACATGTTTCTGACAACTGCAGCCACACACAGCTAAACTAGCTAAGGATGCCCAGGCTGCAGGTTGCCCCAAAAATCCTTCCAGCCTCCTTTTCCCTGTGCTAATCCTGGGGCTGCTTCTGGGCGAGATCTGAAATTTCGCTTTAGTTCATTTTGAGGTGTATTCGCTCTCCTTTCAGCAGCTGCCTCCTTTATCCTCATCAGAAGCTAAGGCACTTCTTTCAAGTTTTGAAAAAATGAAATTTCAGGCCTTGTGAATACTGGGGTGAGAGACATTTGACTTGTTGCATCCTAAGGCTTTAGTAACTAGAAAGGCTTAGCTCTCTTTGTGAGGAATTTTGGCTTTTAAAATCCCTTGTCTAATTTTGCTTGTCTTATGTATTTATTTTTGAGATTGCGCATTTTATCAAGTGCGAATTTAGGAATTTTAGATTACTAGAGATGAAAGAATCTTGCATTTTAGACTCCTCATCTGTAAAATGAGACAATAAATGCACGTGTTGTATAAAAGTCATAAAGACCTCTTGAGAAAGTGCATAGATAGCATTCTGGGTAGATTCTGGCACATTTTCAAGGCTCAGTGAATGTGAACCATTATCATCACGATGGCAGCAGAAACAACAGCCATTTTCCCCCCTCATCCCCACTGAGAAATTTTGTGTCAAAAATTATAAAGACTGTTGTAGTAACTAGAGCTAATCAACAGGGTAATTAGAAGGTGGTGACCTTCCATTCTTTAGTGGTACTGGAGCAGAACTTGTCATATTGGGAAAGTTCTTAGTGAAAGGGTCTCTGTGAGACAGATTATGAGCTATACGACCTTTTCCAGCCAAATGAGAAAGTCCAGCCACTTACTGGTATTTTTTTTTTTAGATTGTAGTGTGGTAGTGCCAGGAGGCCCTGACCTCATTCCAGCTAAGGTCCCCTCATTTCTCTCATTAGTATTCCCAGGGCTAGCCCTAGCCACAAGGACCAGGACAGTTTGCCCCACTATTTGTTGGAAAAAAATACAGCCATCTGGAAACACAGGATTTATGGGACCCCAGACTTCTGTCCTTTTTCTTTTGTCTCATCTTAAAAGCTGGAAGATGTGAAGTGTTGACATTGGCTCAGGACAGTTGATCTAAGGCCTTTATTGAAATTAGCAAAAAGCGATTGCAAATAAATTCCTAAAACAACTAACAACAACAG
>NW_022440003.1:0-6157 GCF_009761245.1 Sapajus apella
GACAGCCTGTGTGAGTACTTGTGTCTCTGCCCTGGTTCAGAGAGTACCCATGGTCCAGGTCCCAGGCGCGTGAGTATTCCTGGTGAGGGACAGCCTGTGTTCAGAGAGTACTCGTGGTCCAGGTCTCCACGGAGTGATAACTGTGGCACAGAGTGCCTCCCAGTTAGAGTTAATGCTCATATTGCATTCATAGTGGTGCAGTGTTGCTGGGTAAATACTCGTGAGGTGATGCTAGTGGACTGTGCTGCTGCAGGATGAGGTCGCATTTTCTGGGCTCCTTTCTTGGTGCCACTGGTGTGGGCTGAACGTTCATGATCTATGTGCCCAGGTGGCAGTGGTGGTGCGTTTGCATGCGCTGTGTGGAAACTGCACCCGTGTGACCTCCCTAGTTCCCATGGTCTGAGTCATCTGAACTGAGTCCTAGGCTGCATGTCACGTGGGCTGTGGGTCTGTGGTCTGCATCCCAGGAGGGCGAGTACTCCTGGTAAACACTGTTTAAAATGAGTACCAGGGTCTGTTCCACCAAGGGAGCGCTAGCGCAGGATGTGGGCATGGGCTGAGCTACTGGGGTAAAGACTCCCATCTCCACGGCAGCACCCACAGCTTCGGTGTCTTGGTGGGGTGGGGCCAATGGCCTGCACCCGGTGAGTGGTGTTAAAGGAAAAATATTCAATGATGCTTCTTAAAACATAGCAGACTGGCTGGCTACAGTGGCTCACACCTGTAATCTCAGCACTTTAGGAGGCCGAGGCAGACAGATCACAAGGTCAGGAGTTCGAGACCAGCCTGACCAAGATGGTGAAACCCCATCTCTACTAAAAATACAAAAATTAGCTGGGTGTGGTGGCATGTGCCTGTAAGGAGGCTGAGACAGGAGAATCACTTGAACCCAGAAGGCAGAGGTTGCACGCCAGCCTGGGTGACACAGGGTGACTCCATCTCAAAAAAAAAAAAAAAAAAAAAAAAAACTAGGCAGACTTCATTCAGGGCCATTGGGTCCCTGGTTGTGAGATAGCATGGGTTAGTACCGTGGGGGTTCTGGTCTCTGGGTCCCTGTGGGTGTGGCTGGTCCCCAGGGCCCTATGGGGGCAGCAGGACAGTCAGTCAGTGGTGGGGTTCCCACCCGCACACTTTCTCTTTGGACCTGGGTGGGCTCATTGGTCAACTGGGGGAGAAGGAAGAGGCCACGGCAAACCTCAGCAGGTAGCGGGGGCTCAGCTCCTGATGGTGCCTTCTAAGGACACAAGGAAGGGCCGCCCAGGCTGGGACAGTCACACGGGCATCCAGCCCTGCCTCTGGAGCTGCTCCAGGCCCGCTGAGGGCCCACCTGCCTTCTCCTCAAGCTGCCTCAGTTCTGCAGTTCACTTCACAGGGCACTCTGGGGAGTGAGGGGTGTTGGTGCCGAGTGCTGGAACAAAAGGGACTTTCTCCTCCTTCTTCAAGGGTGACCCTGGGGGCTGGTCCCAGCCACTAGGAAAGGAACTGGCACAGCTGAGTGCCTGCTGGACCCTGAGGTTGGACTCACAGTCTGGACACCGACCTCGGGAGCCCCAGGTGGGTCGCCCCTGCCCTGCCCCGACCCTGCCCTGCCTCTGTGACCTGCACCCGCTTCTCCATCCGGCCCAGTCTCAGGAGTGAGGTGCGGCTCCCTGACAGCTCCAACCCCCCAGGGGCGGGAGCCTGTGCCCACTCACACTCCTTCACAGGACCCCTGGGCGGCAGGCAAGGCAGGGCCAGAGAGGGCCGAGCTGGCTGCAGGGACATGGGAGCTGGTGGATGTGGCCCTGCGTGGCAATAGTGACGGCCTCACAGTGCAGCCACGCGCCCCAGCCTGTGGGGTGGACATTAATCACTCCAGCTTACCACCTGTCACTCGCACCTCACTGAGGCTTAAAACCGGTTTCACACACGCCCAGCAAGAAGCAGGGTGATGAGCCGGGCGCGGTGGCTCACACCTGTAATCCTAGCACTTTGGGAGGCCAAGGTGGGTGGATCACCTGAGGTCACGAGTTCAAGACCAGCCTGGCCATCATGGTGAAACCCCATCTTAAAAAAAAAAAAAAGAAGCAAGGTGATGCTGGGGAGGGGCCAGGTGCCTGTGCAGGGCCGGATGGGAGGGACCGGCTGTGGTGCGTCAGCCTCGTGGATGTGCTGGACCAGCCTCAGGCTCGATGGATTTCATGGGCAAGACAGACATCCACGGGGAGCAGAAAAAAGAACCACATGACTCCCTTGTGTGTCAGGGCCTCAGGCCTGCTCTGGAGGTGCTGGCCCAGGGGCCTCGGGAACCACGGGGGACCCCACGCCTCGCTCCTGCCAGGTCCCCGGGCCACTGTCCCTCTCCTTCCACTCGCCTTCCGCCTTGGTGCCGCTCCGGGGCAGTGACCCTCCCCTGCAAGGCCAGGGCCTCCCCAGGTCACAGAGTGGTCAGCATGGGGAGAGAAGGGCAGATCGGCCCGCACAGAAACTTGTGGGGCCAGACCCCCGACGCTGCCCTCTGACATCAGCGGCATGTGTCCACCGAAGCGTCTGGGAGCCAGCAGAGGCCAGGCCACAGCTGGGAACCCCTCGAGGGAACCCGTGTGTCCCAGTGTCAGCCTGCGGCCCTCCTGGAAGGAGGGGTGAAATATCACAGTGTCCACAGTTGGAGCGCCTGGGAGAGCACCAGGGACCCAAGCCTCCCACCCCGTCAGGCCACAGCTCGGCGAAAGACGGCAGCCCCCAGGGGAGGTGCGGCAGGGCCGAGGCAAGCAGCCTCCACTGTGAGTGTGAAAGGAAGGCTGAGGGGAAGGGCCTGTGGCCGAGAGGACCCGGTGAGGCCCAGGCCTGAGGGAATTAGGCTGGGAGACAGCACCTCTGGTCAGCGGACAACAAAGACACGCACAGTCCTGCCCCGTCCCCTTCCCAGGCCAAGAGCCACCAGCGGGGGCCGAGCCTGGGAGCATCACCCCGGCCAGGCTCTAAGGGAATGAACGGGGCTGCTGACCGGGGCTGGGGCTGGGCTGGGCTTCCGGGCTCTCTCCCCGTGCTTCAGCCTCAACTCCAGTGTTCACATGAGGACGGGGCTCGAATCCCCACACTGGGTGGGTGGAGCTGGGGCCTGGGAGCATCGGGCCCCATGCAGGCTCCCCTGCAGCTCATGACCACGTCAGGGCATCAGTGAGGTCCTGGACCCTGGCCCTGCTCTACGATGGCATCTGGGCATCAGCCAGGAGAAGGCCATCTGCTCTGCGCTGGTTTTTGCAGATGCCGTTGAGACACAGAGGAATCCTAGAGGCTGGAATCCAGAGACCCAACGTGCCCCAGGCCTCAGCATCGCTGAGCCACAGCCATCGCCCCAGGACCCACAGCACTGACGGTGCCCAGAGCCCCACGGTCTTGTTCTGCCCTGACTGAGCACCCTGCTCCTGGGAAGGCCTGGCTCCACCGACGCCCCAGAGGCCGGGACCTGGACCAGAGGAGACTCACATAGAGCAGCCCTGGCTTCCGCTGCTGCCCTGGGGGCGGGGGCCGGAGTGTCGGGTGCCAAGGAGCACGTCCCCTTCCCTGTGACGGGCGCACCAGCAAACGGACAGAAGAGAAAAAAGATGAACGCATTAAGTACCAACTTGCTTCTCAGGTCTTATCTTTTTCCGAGAAATGTATCTTATTTAATTGAATGAAAAGGAGGATTCCGCTATTTTCCAGGAAACAACCATTCGTCCAGGAAAGGTGATGGGCTTTTTGAATATTGTTTACAGGAACCTACAGTGTAAAATCAGTTTTGCTGTTCATGCATTTGGGAGCGGCATGGCCAATAAACTAGAAACATCTTGTTTAGATTCAGTTTGAGTTCATTCTTTGATCTTTAAAATCTTCAGCCGAGAATTTTATGCTTAGCCAAACTAAGCCTTCTAAGTAAAGGAGAAATAAGATCCTTTCCAGCTAAGGAAATGTTGAGGGGATTCATTACCACCAGGCCTGCCTTACAAGAGATCTTGAAAGGAGCACTAAATACAGAAAGGAAGGACCACTACCAGCTAATACGAAAATGCACTTAGACACACAGACTGGTGTCACTATAATGCCACCACACACACACACCAGCGCAGTAGCCACCAACAGCACAGGGACAGGACAGACCCACACCCGTCAACACTAGCCTTGAATGTAAACGGGCTAAATGCCCCGCCTTGAAAGGCGCAGAGGGGCGTGCCGTCTCACACGCCGTGATACTCATAGGCCAAAATAAAGGGACAGAGGAAAATCTACCAAGCAAATGGAAAACGGAAAAAAGCAGGGGTTGCAATCCTAACTTCAGACAAAACATTTCAAACCGACAAAGATCATAAAAAACAAAGAAAGCCACTATACAATGATAGAGAGTTCAATTTAACAAGAAGACCTGACGGTCCTAAATATATATGCACCCAACTCAGGAGCACCCAGATTCATAAAGCAAGTTCTTAGAAGCCCACAAAGAGACATAGGCTCCCACACATAGGACTCCTCCCCAGCTCATTCTGTGAGGCCAGCATCACCTTGATACCAAAACCTGGCAACTCACAATAAAAAAATAAAACTTTATCCCTAGGATGCAAGGTTGGTCCAACATATGCAAATCAGTAAGTGTGATTCATCACATAAACAGGACTAAAGACCAAAAAAATGATTTTCTCACTAGATGCAGAAAAGGCTTTCCATAAAATCCAACACCCCTTCATGTTAAAAACTCTCAGTAAACTAGGTATTGAAGGAACATACCTCACAATAATAAGAGCCATCTGTGACAAATCCACTGCCAACATTATGCTGAATGGGCAAAAGTTTAAAGCTTTCCTCTCAAAAACTGACACAAGACAAGGAAGTCCTCTCTCACTACCTCTGTTCAGCATAGTATTGGAAGTCCTAGCCAGAGCAATCAGGCAAGAGAAAGAAATAAAGGTATCTAAATAGGAAGAGTGGAAGTCAAGCTATCTCTGTTTGCAGATGACATGATTCTATACATAGAAAACCCCATAGTCTGGCCCTAGAGCTCCTCCAGCTGATAAACAACTTTAGCAAAGTTGCAGGATACAAAATAAATGTACAAAAATCACTAGCATTTCCATATACCAACAACAACCAAATCAAGAGCCAAATTAGAAAGACAATCCTTTCACAATTGCCACATAAAGAATAAAACATCTGGGAATACAGCCAACCAGGGAGGTAAAATACCTCTACAATATGAATTGTAAAACACTGCTCAAAGAAATCAGAGAAGACACAAACAAATGGAAAAACATCTCATGCCTGTGGATAGGGAGACTCAACAGCGTTAAAATGGCCATACTGCCCAAAGCAAGTCACAGACTCAGTGCTATTCCTGTCAAACTACCAATGACATTCTTCACAGCACTAGAAAAACAAAACTATTTAAAATTCATATGAAACCAAAAAAGAGCGCAAGTAGCCAAGGCAGTCCTAAGCAGAAAGAACAAAGCTGGAAGCATCACGTTGCCCAACTTCAAATTGAACTGCAGGTCCACAGTGGCCAAAACAGCACTGTACTGGCACAAAAACAGGCACATAGACCAACGGAACAGAGCAGAGATCTCAGAAGTAAGGCCACACATCTATGACCATCTGATTTTCTACAAAGCTCACAAAACAAGCAACGGGAAACAGACTCCATGTTCAGTAAGTGGTGCTGGGCTAGCTGGCTAGCCATTTGCAGAAGACTGAACCTGCACCCCTTTCTTACACCATATACAAAAATTCAACTCAAGGTGGATTAAAGACTTAAATGTAAAACCCAAAACTGCAAAAACCCTGGAAGACAACCTAGGCGATACCATCATGGACATAGGAACGGGCAAAGATTTGATGACAAAGACACCAAAAGCCATCACAACAAAAGCAAAAATTGACAAGTCTAATTAAACTGAAGATCTTCTGCACAGCAAAAGGACCTATCAACAGAGCCAACAGACAACCTACAGAATGGGAGGAAATATTTGCAAACTATGCATCTGACAAAGGTCTAATATCCAGCATCTATAAGCAACTTAAACAAATTTACAAGAGAAAAGCAACCCCATTAAAAAGTGGGCAAAGGACATGAACAGACACTTCTCAAAAGAAGACATACATGTGGCCAACAAGCATATCAAAAAAGCCCAGAATCAGGCCGGGC
>NW_022440003.1:6257-8030 GCF_009761245.1 Sapajus apella
CAAAAAAAAAAAAAAAAAAAAAAAAAGCCCAGAATCACCAATCATTAGAGAAATGCAAATAAAAACCACAATGAGATACCATCTCACACTAGTCAGAAGGGCTGTGATTAAAACAGCAAAAAATAACAGATGTCAGCGAAGTTGCAGAGAAAAGGGAAGGCTTATACACTGTTGGTGGGAGTGTAGATTAGGTCAACCATTGCAGAAAGCAGTATAGAGATTCCTCAAGGAGCTAAAAGCAGAGCTACCAGTTGACCCAGCAATCCCATTACTGGGTAGATATCCAGAGGAGCGGATATCATTCTACCATGAAGACACATGCACACAATATTCATTGCAGCACTGTTCACAACAGTAAATACATGGAATCAACTAAATACCCACCAACGGCAGACTGCACAAAGAAAATGTGGCACATAGACACCGTGGAATACTATGCAGTCATAAAAAAGGAGCTCATGTCTTCTGTGGGAAGATGGATAGAGCTGGAGGCTATTATACTTAGCAAACTAACTCAGGAACAAAACACCTAATACCAAATGCTCTTACTTATTAGTTGGAGATAAATGATGAGAGCTTATGGGTACAAAGAACAGAACAACAGACCCTGGGGTCTCCGTGAGTGGAGAGGGTGGGAGGAGGGAGAGGAGAAGAAAAGATAACCGCGGGGTACTAGGCTTAGTACCTGGGTGATGAATAATCTGTGCCACCAACCCCTGGAACAGGCGTTTACCTAGGTAAAAGACCTTCACATGTTACCCCCAAACCTAAAATAAGAGTTAAAAAATTAAAACCTGCTTATAACAAAAGCTGAACGGAGCTCGCAGCCACGGCGACTTGGAAGGGTATCTGGGGTGGCTGCCCCAGCCCGGCTGAAGTAAACTCTCACATTTGGATTTGTGCCCACACAGATGTGCAGCTGATGAAGGGTGATGGGCCCAGGCGCCCTCAGGGCCCACAGCCTCCTCTCTAGCTGTGCCTCCCTCCTGCACCTCCCAGGTTCAAACTCTGAAGTTCGTCGGATCTTGTTGCTCGGGGTTTTCTGGAGTGTAGTCTCCAGGCCCCTCTCCCAGAGGGCAGTGGGTGGAGCAGAAAGCTCCCATCTGGATCCTATCCTTGCTGGTCTCCCTGAGGACCGCTGTCCTGGGGCCTCTGCAGGGCCCCACCTGCCCACCTCATTAGCATAACCCTGGAGTTATCATAGGGCTCCTCATAAATCACAAAAGACACTCCCATCGCTCAGTACCTTCCTGGGCTCATGGAACCCCATTCCAGGCACCCAGACAAAACCAAATGTGTTTCATAAAATGCCACAAATAAGAAAAAAGGAACAAATTCCCAGGGGCAAGGGGCATTAGCTGAGCGTGGTGGTGGATGCCTGTAATCCCAGCTACTGGGGAGGCTGAGGCAGGAGAATTGCTTGAACCCAGGAGGCAGAGGTTGCAGTGAGCCAAGATCTCAAGTTATTCCCAGGAATACTTTTGCAAACACAGCAGCTAGCACATAATTTAAAATCATCAGTTACCCAAAGAGAAAAGATCACACCCATAAAAGCCAGCAAGAAACAGCAGACAAAAGGAGTGGCCTGTGGGTGGAAGCTCCCGGAGCTTGAAGGAAGGCTTGTGAAGATGAAGATGACCATGCTTGGCCACCATGCTCAAGAACACACAGAAATCAGTCACTCAGAACCAAAGCCGCTGGAACCTCACGCTGTTCACACCAAAGCCACTGGAACCTCACACTATTCACACCAAAGCTGTTGGAACCTCACCC
>NW_022440004.1:0-4688 GCF_009761245.1 Sapajus apella
TGTTTGTGTCCTCAGGAGCGAGAACCAGAGAACAACATGGGAGGGTTGCTAGCCCCTACGGCAACAGGATGGGGGACCCGCTCCTGGGAGTGAATTCTCTGAAGGGCTCCCACTGTGTGTTCTAGCAGGTTGTTCTTGGCTTATATTACATGGTTAACATAAAAAGACCTGCCTAATAGGCAGCTGTCAAGCATGCCAGTCTTTTAATTAGTGAAGATTTTACACAGTTAATCATTGCTGGCTTGCTATTCTCCCTCCTATCCTCTCTCACTCCCTCCTTTTATTTTCTACTTACTTTTCCAAAATCATTTAATTCCTTTTTGAATTATTAGTATGTTCTCTTGTTTGGGTCGTTCTTAGTTGTCATTTTCCGTTTGATGATAAGTACTGAATAATTTATTTTTTGGCCAATTCGTAAGTATTTCGGTGTAATAAAGACTTATTTTATAAAAATTTGATAAATTTAAATAAATAGATAAAATATAAAAGCATACAACCTATCACAACTGAACCATTAAGAAATAAAAAATCTGGGTCGGGTGTCGTGGCCCACGCCTGTAATCCCAGCACACTGGGAGGCCAAGGCGGGTGGATCATCTGAGATCAGGAGTTTGAGATCAGTCTAGCCAACATGCAAAACTCAGTCTCCACTAGAAATAGAAAAATTAGCTGAGAGTGGTGGCATTTGCCTGTAGTCTCAGCTACTCAGGAGGCTGAGGCAGGATGTGGAGGTTCAACTGCTTGAATCCAGGAGGTGGAGGTTGCAGTAAGCCAAAATCAAGCAACTGCACTCCAGCCTGAATGACAGAGTGAGACTCTGTCTGAAAAAAATCTGAACAGACCAATGGTAAAGAGATTGAGTCAGCAATTTTTAAACCACCTCAAATCAAGGAAAAGTCAAGAACTTGATTGTTTTACTACTGAATTTCATAAAACATTTTAAAGACTGGAATCGTTACTCAAGTTTTTGACAAAATAAAGAGGAAGAAATACATCCAAGCTTATTTTGGAAGTTCTTATTTCCATAGCAAGGAAAAAGCACTACAAATAAATAAAATTACAGGCCAATACCCCTGATTCTCATAGTTTCCAAAACTCTCAAGAGTGATGACAAATAAAATTAAACAACATATTAACAACATGATTCACCATGATCAGGTTGGTTTATCTCTAGGATACAATGAAGTTTCAACCTGCACAAATAAATGTGATATATCAAATTAAAATATTATAGGACTAAAACCATATGTCCATGTTAATAGATTCAAATAGATTCCCAACGAAATCCACAACACTGTCATTACTAAGTCTGAACAAATTATGCACAAAATATATATACCTCAACACAATGAAGGCCACAAATCACAAGCCCACACCTAACGTTATACTCAGCGAGGAAAATTTTGTTTTCCTCTAAGACTAGAAACAAGACATGATGCTCAGTATCACCAATATTACTCAACCTAGCACTGGGGCGTCTAGACAGATAGATAGGCAATAATAAAAAATAGATGTCATTCACATAGTAATGAATAAATTTTAAATTTATTTTTATATATTATATGGTCTTATACAAATCTCTAACGTTTACACCCACGGGGGCTGCTGCTTTCCCTGCACACGGAGACTCAGAGCACAAACCTACCTGGCCCAGCCTTCACCTGGCTTTGTGCAGCCACCTGTCCTGGCACCCTAACACAAAGGATGACATATTTTGGGAGCTACATGGCCACACCCACTGCCTGAGAAGCCATAGTACCCCACAGTCCTGGGCAACATAAGGTATGCAAAAACTCACTGCTAATTCAGCAGCTGATGCTCTTTTGCAAGCACCACGCCCAAGCAGGAGGCAAACCGACAATTCATCACAGTATCTTCTGTGAGAATAACACTGTACAGCAGAAGGAGAAAATGACTGTGTGATCTCAGCTATCAGCACTGCCCGCACCACTCTGGATGACCAGGAGATCCTGAGTCTGTCCATGTGACCAGTTCATTACTATTATAACCGATGTTCAAAAAGGTCAGCACACAAAAGCTATCAATATCCATGAAATTTGACAGTCTCCATCACTCCCTTGCCACCTGCATCAGACCTCTTCTGTGGCTCACTGCTGAAAAATGTGAGTACAGATTACATCACCAGATCCCTTGCAGACATTTCCCAACACCAGGCTGAAGTATGCCAACTTCACTGGGCAGCTAGACCTAGAGAAGCCACAGCACTCACAGTAGTCTGGCTCCCAGGTTCTTCTACTTCTAGAGGAAGGGATTGCACCACATTGAGGTAACACTCCATAGGACAAGAGAATCTGGATGGCAGATCTTGAACCCAAGATTACTCCAATGGTGGGAAACTTCTTCTAGCAGAGGCACAGTTGCCCTGCTGGGCTCAGCAGGGAAAGTCTTCAGCTCTGTCAGAACAGTCAGACAGCCCTGGCGCCTGTGAAGGGTCTTGAAGAAGAGGAGTCTTTCCCCCTTGTACACCACTGTAGACACTGTTGGGGCCTCATGTGGTCAGCATGGCTGTTACTATAGACAGCCTTTCTGGAACACATCATGGTGACTGCATCCCCACAGTAGGAGCACCCTCCAGGTTCAGGCTTGCATGAGACAGAGTCAGAATTCCTTTCTGTTTGGCACATCAACATTTGTACAGTTGAAAAGACATGCCCATCTGCTCTGAATAGCCGGAATCTTGGAACAGGAGTGTGTCTTAGAGGTGCATAACTTTCCTCCTGACATGGCAAGAGAGCTGAGGTAGCTCCAACCCTGCCTCTGATAAGACCTCAGTGTGACTCACTAAAAGCTCCTACAGATGCCTCTATCAAAGCTGGGACTTCATTTACCCACCTGCTTTAGCCACAAGTGGTTTCTACCCAGGGACAAGTCCCCAACTGGCCTGAAACCTGAACCATCAAAACAGTTAATAAATCACCGGTGGAAAAAAATAAATATGTGCATGCCACAGAGGAATGAGATAAGCTTTAAGAGGCCTCTACCATTCTAACCCCATAGAAGATAGTGAACTTCCTCACACACTGAGATTTCTGCTGCAACCAATGCATAAGAAAGCCATCATGCAAAGTCGCTCCATAAGCACAGAACTCTTACAGAGTCTTCACCCCTGTAAACACCAAAAACCAAATTAGGCTATAATTAATTATAAGAATTAAAGTCTCATCCTTAGGGGACAAATATATTTAAAAACAAACAAACAAAAACAGTCAAACCAAACATAAATTTAATAATAATTAGCAGATAGAGTCTACCAAAATGAGAGGAACTGAGAAAAATAATTTGGGTAACGTGACAAAACAGGGTGCTGTTACATCTCAAAAAGGTCACGCTAGCTCTCCAGCAATAAACCTTAAGCAAAATGAAGTCTTTAAAATACCAGATAAGAAATTCAAAATGTTGAATATTAAGCTCTTCAAGAAAATATCAGAAGAAGGTGAAAATCATCATAAAAATTTATAAAAGCAGTTCATAATATAAACAGAAATTTTATGGAGAGATAGATATCATAAAATCCAAGGAATTTGTAAAAATAAAAGACAAAATGCAAGAATTTAGTAAGGGAATTACAAAATGCCATTCAATAAAAATAGAATAGACAGACTAGAAAAGGAGAAGAAAAATGCAACAACAGACTTTAAAAAGTACATAATAAAAAGAAAAAAGTTTTAAAAAAGTAGAAGAAAATAAGAAAAAAAAAGTTGAAAGTCTATACCATTTTTGAAATAACCCAATCACACAAAAATATATTTACAAAGAATGAAAAGAAGTGAACAAAGTCTCCAGGAAACATAGAATTATGTAAAATGACCAAACCTAAGAATAATTGGTGTTGCTGAGGAAGAAGATAAATAATAAGCTCAGAAAACTTATTTGAGGGAATAATTGAGAAATACTTTCCTGGCCTGCCTAGATACCTCGATATCCAATTCCTAAAAGTTCAAGGAACTCCTGGGAAATTCATTGCAAAAATACCTTCACCAAGCATATAGTCATCAGGCTACCTAAAGTCAACATGAAGGAAGTAATATTAAGAGCAGTAAAAGAAAACAAAGAAACCTGTTAGAATAATGGCTGAGCTCTCATCAAAAACTTCACAGCCAGATGGATTAAAATTCTATCTACAAACTCCTTAAATAGAACAACTTTCAACCATGAATTTTGTATCCTGCCAAATTATTTGATAAGTAAAAAAGAAATAACATCATTTTCAGAATGACAAATGCTGAGGGAATTTGTCACTACCAAAGCAGCAATACAAGAAATGTGACAATAAATTCTAAACCTTGAAACAAAAGCCCAATATACACATAAAAGGCATCTCTTAAAATTTCAAAACTCACAGCGCCTGTAGAACAAAAACACAATGAAAAAAAAGTAGCTAACAGCATGAAAAAGAGAACAGTAACTCACATCTAAATGTTCACATCGAACGTAAATGGCCTAAAAGTTCCACGTACAAAAACACAATGGCAGAATAGATTTTAAAATGACAATTAAAACATCTGATATCTTTAAGAGACTTGCCTAACACACAAAGATTTATATAAAAATTCAACAAGAAAATATTACTATACAAAATGTATATGCACCAAACACTGGAGGAAATAGATTCATAAAACAAGTACTAATAGACATCTTCAAGACAGAAAGTCAACAGTACTAATAGA
>NW_022440004.1:4698-8026 GCF_009761245.1 Sapajus apella
AGTACTAATAGACATCTTCAAGACAGAAAGTCAACAGTACTAATAGACATCTTCAAGACAGAAAGTCAACAGAGAAACAATGCACTTAAATGACTCACAGGGACAAATGGATGTAACAGATATTTACAGAACATTCTGTCCCAGATCTGCAGATTATACCTTCTAATCATCAAATGCAACATCCTACAAGATATAACATATAACAGAAAAGCCACAAACAAGTCTTGATACATTTTTAAAACCACGAAATCACATCAAGTAACTTCAGACCACAGCAAAAGAAAACTAAAAATCAACTTTCTAAGGAACCCTCAAAACTAAACAAATACATGGGAATAAAGAAATTAGCTCCTGAATAATATCTGGGTTAACAATGACATCAAGATGAACATTTAAAAATTATCTTAATTAAATGGTGATAATGAGACAAGCTATTGAAACCTCAAAAATACAACAAAAGCAGTGGTAAGAGAAAAGTTTATAGTGGCAACTGCTTACTTGAAAAAGTAAGAAAGAGCACAAATTGACAACCTAATGTCACACCTCAAGAAACTAGAGTAATAGGAACAAACTAAACCTAGATCCAGAAGAATAAAAGAAATAACAAAGATCAGAGCAGACTAAACTAAATTCAAACAAAAAAATTTTAAAAATCAGTAAAACAAAAAGCTTGTCATTTGAAAAAACAAATTCACAGACAATTACTAGAATAACAAAAGAAGACAAAGATCCAAATAAGCTCAATTAGAAATCAAACAGGACATTACAGTCTTCACCACTAACATAAAAAATAATGTGAGACTACTATGTACACCTTCATGTGCACAATCTAGAAGACTTAGAGGAAATGGACAAATTTCCAGAAACCTACAACTCTCCTAGATTAAATTAAGAAGGAACAGTAACTTTGAATAGATGAATTTAAAAAGTGAGATTGAATCAGTAATTTAAGAGTTGCCAACAATAACAACAAGGAAATAGGACCAGGTGAATTCACAGTTGAATTCTATAAAAAATTCAAAGAAGAATTGCTAACAATTTTGCTGAAACTGTATTTTTTAATTTAGAAATAAAAGAATCTTCCCTACTGTGGGAGTTCAGTCAGGGTGGTGAAAAAAATATTAAGGGAGAAATATTAGAGAAAGTTATAGAATATAGTCTCAGGCCCTTTTGGAAGGCCAAAGGATTTTTTCTATAGTTCTTGGCTGAAGGTAGCCAGGGTCTCTTTGCAGGAGCCGGAGGCGCAAATAAAAAGGAATGTGAGTAGTTTACCTAGCTAGCTTGTTTACTCACGTGGTTCTAAAATTAATCTTTGATCATTCCATATGGCTCTCTTGGAGGGAGGTCAACCAGGGATATTACCCATTAATGGTGTTTGCCTGAGACTTGGAAACCTGTGTTAATCTTCTCTCTACTGGTGTTGGCTCAAGCCTTTGTCAATTAAACTTTACTAAATAAATACAATTCTCACTGGCTGCTCAAGGCCACTGGTCACAACTGTTTACAGCACTCTCCAGAGAGTCTGCAAGTGGCCACAGACACTCAGTCAAACTGGCAAAGCATAATATCTTTGTGTCAGTATACTTTATTGATCCATCGCTAAGTCAGGTTCTACAGCATATACCCCCATAGATGGTCACCCCAATACCCCAAATTATTCTATGAAGCTAGTATAACCCAGATACCAAAACTAGGAAAACACACACACACACACACACACACACACACACACACACACACACACAAACTTCAGATGAATTTTCCTTATAAATATAGACGCAAAACTACTCAAAAAATAATAGCTAACCAAGTCCAACAGCACATCAGAAAGATAATTCATCATGATCAAGTGGGATTCATCTCGGAAATACAGGGATTATTTAAACATACACAAGTCAATAAATGTAATACATCACATAAACTGAATGAAAAACCATACCATAATCTCAATAAATTCAGTAAAGCAATCAACAAAACACAGCAGTTTTTAATGATAAAATCTCTAAATAAATTAGGCATAGAAGGAACCTATCTCAAAATAATAAAAGATACATGTGAAAAACCCACAGCCAACATCATGCTGAATGGGAAAATGTTAAAAGCATCCCTCTGAGGACACAAAAAAATCCAAGAATGCCCATATTCAACAATTTTACTCAACATAGTTCTAGAAGTTCTAGACAGAGCAATTAGTCAGGAGAAAAAAATAAAGGACGTCCAAATTGAAAAGGAGAAAGTCAAACTGTCACTGTCGATAGATGGAGTGATTATATGCCTAGAAAATCCTAGCCTTCTCCAAAATACTGCTAGTTTTAATAAATAAATTCAGTTAAGTTTCAGGCTACAAAATAAATGTACACAACTTAGTAGCACTGTGGTACATCAACAACAACAGAGTTGAGAATCAAATCAAGTATTCCATCTCTTTTACAGCAGCTGGAAAAAGATAGAACTTTTAAGAATATAATTAAATAAAAAGGTAAAGGATTTCCCCCAAGGAGAACTACAACACGCTGCTGAAAATATCATAGCTGACAGAAACAAATGGAAATGCATCCCATGCTTATGGATTGGAAGAATGAATATTGACAAAACAACATACTGCACAAAGCATTCTGCAAATACAGTGCAATTCTTATGAAAATACCCACATTATTTTTTACAGAATTAAAAAACAAAAATACTAAAATTTATATAAAATCAAAAAAGCCCAAATAGCCAAATAAACCTTAATAATGATAAAATTAAAAAAACAATTGAAGCCATACATTACTGAAGTTTAAATCATAGCACAAGGCTGCATTTACCAAAACAACATGATACAGAAATAAATGTGGGCACATAGACCACTGGGACAGAATAGAAAACCCAGAAAACAAGCCAAATATGTAAAGCCAACTGATGTTTAGCAAAGCATACAAAAATATAAATTGGAAAATAGACACTGTATGTAATAAATGGTACTTGGAAACTATTAACCCACAAATAAAATAATATAACTGAATATCTGTCAGCATATAAAAGATCAACTCAAAATCAATCAGATACTTGAATATAAGACATTAAACTCTAAAAATTCTAGAAAAAATATTGGAAAAAACCTTGAGACATCAGGGTAAGCAAAGAATTTATAACTAAGATCCCAAAAGCAAATGCAACAGAAACAAAAATAAATATATGGAACCTACTAAAATAATATGTTTCTGCACAGCACAACTAGTAGTCAACAGAGTAAGAAGATGCAGAAGACATGCAAATAGGGCTCTCCCTCTGCTCATAAAAACCAGCCTAGCTCTGACCCTGCAGCTCTGGGAGAGGAGCCTAGCCC
>NW_022440005.1:0-8025 GCF_009761245.1 Sapajus apella
CTTTCTTTCTTTCTTTCTTTCTTTCTTTCTTTCTTTCTTTCTTTCTTTCTTTCTTTTTTTCTTTCTTTCTTTCTTTCTTTCTTTCTTTTTCTTTCTTTCTTTCTAAGAGACAGGGCCTTGCTGTGTTGCTCAGGCTAGAGTGCAGTGGTGCATTCATGGCTCACTGCATCTTTGATCTCCTGGGCTCAAGTGATCCTCCTGCCTTAGCCTCCCAAGTAGCTGGCACTGCAGGCCTGTGACACCGTGCTTGGCTAGTTTTTTTATTTTTACTTTTTGCCTTGTTATGCTGCCAAAGCTGGTCTTAAACTCCTGACCTCCAGCGATCCTACCACTTCAGCCTCCCAAAGTGTTGGGATTACAGGCATCAGCTGCCATACCCAGCTAAAAGGCGGTTAATCAAGCTATAATTAACATCCTATAAAAGCCACCCATTTAAAGTTTATGATTCCGTGGTTTTTAGTATATTCACAGAGTTATACATCTATTACCACAGTCTTAGAACCTTTTCATCACTCCAGAAGGAAATCCTGTATCCATTAGTTGTTGCTCCCCATTTACATACCTCTGTAGCCTTTTTTTTTTTTTGAGACAAGGTTTTGCTCTATGTCTCCCAGGCTGGAGTGCATGGTGCAGTCTATTTTGGCTCTCTGCAAGCCTTGCTTTCTGGGCTCAAGCAATTCTCCTGCCTCAGCCTCCTGAGTAGCCAGGACTATGGGAGTGTGCCACCATGCCCGGCAAATCTTCTGTGTGGGGTTTTGCCGTGTTGTTCAGGCTGCTCTCAAACTCGTTAGCTCAGGTGTTCCACCTGCCTCGGCCTCTCAAGTGCTGGGATTATAGGTGTGAGCCACCTTGCCTGTCTAATTTTGCTTTTTTACTTTCTTTCTCTATACTTTTTTTTTCGGACATTTTGTATATGAATCCTCTTCAACTTATACATCCTGATAAACCCATTGTAAGCTGAAAAAATCGTAAGGCTAAAATGCATTTGAGGCTGGGTATTGTGGCTCATGCCTGTAATCCTAGCATTTTGGGAGGCTGAGGCAGGCGGATCACTTAAGGTCAGGAGTTCAAGACCAGCCTGGCCAACATGGTAATACCTCATTTCTACTAAAAAATACAAAAAAATTAGCCAGGCTTGATGGCAAGCACCTGTAATTTGAGCTATTTGGGAGGCTGAGGCAGGAGATTCGCTTGAACCCAGGAGGCAGAGGTTGCAGTGAGCCAAGATGGTGACACTGCACTCCAGCCTGGGTGACAGAGTGAGACTCCATTTCAAAAGATAAAAAAATAAAATGCATGTGATACACCTAACCTATTGAACTTTATAGCTTAGCCTAACCTACATTAAACATGCTCAGAATGCTTGTCAAAGTGTCGCTTCTACTGAATGCATGTGGCTTATGCACCATCCCACGCTGGGATGCCTCCTATGAGTGGAATCACACGATGTGTGATCTTTTGTGACTGGCCTTAACTTAGTGCGTTTTCCAGGTTCCTCCATGTTGTAGCATGGAGGCATTGAAATCCTTTACTTTTAAATTAGATTGTGTCTTTATTATTGTCTATGTATTATTTTTGTCTATTGTTTTATTATTGAGTTGTAAGAGATGTTTTATTTTATTTATTTATTTTTTTTTTGAGACGGAGTTTCGCTCTTGTTACCCAGGCTGGAGTGCAATGGCGCGATCTCGGCTCACCGCAACCTCCGCCTCCTGGGTTCAGGCAATTCTCCTGCCCCAGCCTCCTGAGTAGCTGGGATTACAGGCACGTGCCACCATGCCCAGCTAATTTTTTGTATTTTTAGTAGAGACGGGGTTTCACCATGTTGACCAGGATGGTCTCGATCTCTTGACCTCGTGATCCACCCGCCTCGGCCTCCCAAAGTGCTGGGATTACAGGCTTGAGCCACCGCGCCCGGCCAAGAGATGTTTTTATAGGTTCTGGATATAGTGACTTATCAGATACATGATTTGCAAATACAGATGGCCCCTGACTTCCCATGGTTTCACTTTACTGTGGTTCAGAAGCAATTTACATTCAGTAGAGACTGTACATGGAGGAAGAGCCAGCACCTTTGTTGCAGGCCCTGAGGTCTGGGTGCTGGGTCATTGCCCACTGACCTGCCCACGAGTTCTCAGCACTGACCTTCTCACCAGCGTCTCTGCCTCAGATCCTTGCTCTTGGCTCTGCTTTCTGTCTGGGATGGTTTTCTGGTGCTGACAGGGCCCAGGAGGTGTGGGAGCACCTGGCTCCTGTGGCACTTCACTCGCCCATGTTGTGGTCCCCCAGGTTGGCGCCATGGTGGTGCCCCTGCCCCTGCCCCTGCCGCTCTGGTTGGTAGACACATTGTCTTGCACTTGTGGGAATATATTTGTAAGATGAATGCCTTAAAGTAGAACTGCTGGGTCAAATATGTGCATGTTTTATTTTGATAGAGAATGAGCACTTGCCCTCCATAGAGATGTGTGCATGTTTTATTTTGATGGAGAATGAGAACTTGCCCTCCATAGAGATGTGTGCATGTTTTATTTTGATAGAGAATGAGAACTTGCCCTCCATAGAGATATGTGCTTCTTAGCAGTATAAGATTTTTGCCCATCGTCACCAAGTGAACCAGTCGGCATATGTTTCAGTGTTGCTCATCTGATACATGCAAAATGGTACTTAGAATTATTTAATTAGCATCTTGAAAATAAGAATGGGGGCTGAGTGTTGTGGCTCATGCCTGTGTCCAGCACTCTGGGAGCCCAAGGATCACTTGAGCCCAGGAGTTGAGGACGCCATTGTTCTCCAGCCTAGGTGACCCAGTGAGACCCTGTCTCAAAAAAAGAATGGGGCCAGGCATGGTTGCTTATGCATTAATCCCAGCACTTTGGGAGGCTAAAGCAGAATTACTTGAGACCAGGAGTTTAAGACCAGCTTGGGTAACATAAGGAGACCCCGTTTCTACAAAAATAATATAATAATGGGCATGCTGGTACATGTCTGTAGTCCTAGCTACTCGGGAGGCTCCCTTGGGTCTGGGAGTTTGAAGCTGCAGTAAGCTATAATTGCACCACAGCACTCCAGCTTGAGTGACGGTGGGGAGACCCTGGCTCGCTCTCTTTCTCTCTCTCGCTTTTTTTTTTTTTTTTTTACGGAAGGGGGGTTTTGCTCTGTCACCCAGGCTGGAGCGTAGTGGTGTGATCTGGGCTCACTGCAACCTCCGCCTCCTGGGTTCACGTGATTCTCCTGCCCCAGCCTCCTGAGTAAGCTGGGATTACAGGGGCCTGCCATCACGCCTGGCTAATTTTCATATTTTTTATTTTTATTTTTTTTAGTAGAGATGGGGTTTCACCAGGTTGGCCAGGCTGGTCTCAAGTTCCTGACCTCGTGATCTGCCCTCCTTGGCCTCAGAGTGCTGGGATTACAGGCATCAGATACCACACCTGGCCGAGACCTTGTCTCTTAAAAATAAAAAGCTTTAAAAAAAATACGAAAAAAAAGAAAAAAAGACCGGGCGTGGTCACTCACGCCCGTAACCCAAGCACTTTCGAGGCCAAGGCGGATGGATCACCTGAGGTTGGGAGTTCAAGACCAGCCTGACCAACGTGGTGAAACCCTGTCTTCAAAAAAATACAAAAAATAAAAATAAATAAAAAGATTTTACATTTCTTTCCACATGTTTAAAGAGCTGTTTGTATTTTTATTTTCTGGTGAACAGTGTGTCTGTGTCCTTTGTGACATTTCTCTGTTGCTTTTTTCCGATTGGTGTGAACAGACTCACTTCCTCAGCTCCTGCTAGGCAATATCAGCATCTCATACTCATGTCTCTCAGTCTGACCATCCAGGAACGCCTTGCTCCCTGTTGGGAATCTGCAGCTCTGATTTCCAAAATCAAAAATAATTTCTGTGTTCCTCTTTCAGGATGCCGAGGAATGTGACAGGGCTGGGAGTGTGGCCACCTGCCAGGCCGTCATGCGCGCCGTGATTGGAATTGGGATTGAGGAGGAAGATCGGAAGCACACCTGGATGGAGGATGCTGACAGTGTGAGTTGGTGGCAGGCCCTTGTCCCCATTGTGGAGTCTCTGCTTGTGGGAACGGCAGGCACCTTAACTAGTAGGCTGTTTTAAAACTTCTGCATACACTTGTTTGCATGTGGTTGCACTCATAAGGGGTACAGCTTGCTTTCTGTTAACCTCAGTTTTTTTGTGTTTGTGTTTGTGTTTTTGTTTTTGTTCTTTTGAGACAGAGTCTTGCTCTGTTGCCCAGGCTAGAGTGTAGTGGCGTGATCTTAGCTCACTGCAACCTCTGCCTCTTGGGTTTAAGGGTTTCTTCTGCCTCAGCCTCCTGAGTAGCTGGGATTACAGGCGCACGCCACCATGCCTAGCTAATTTTTATATTTTTAGTAGAGACAGGTTTTTACCATGTTGGTCAGGCTGATCTCGAATGCCTGATCTTGTGATCCACCTGCCTCGGCCTCCCAGAATGCTGACATTAGAGGTATGAGCCACCATGCCCAGCCTGTTAACCTAAGTTTAAGTGAAGAGCTCATGTTTTGAATTCTTACCGAATACACAGAGCCCAGCACATTATTCAAGGTCACACAGTAAGTGGCCAGGCCTGGGAGCTGGGTGTGGTTGGACTGCAGCTGTTTTAGCTGTTACTGCTAGGACATCTGGGCTGTCGCTGGTCCCTGGTTTCTACTGTAAATTGCATTTCAGAAAACATTTTGCATACAGAGCTTTTACCTCCTCTGAGATTATTTCCTTAGAATAGGTTTCCAGAGAAAAGATTTTAGGGCCAAAATCAGTAAAGATGTTTAAGGTTTTTTTTGTTTTTTGAGACAGTCTCACTCTGTTGCCCAGGCTGGAGTACAGTGGTGAAATCTCAGCTCACTGCAACCTCTCCCTCCCAGGTTCAAGCAGTTCTCCTGCCTCAATCTCCCGAGTAGCTGGGATTACAGGTGTACCCCACCACACCCGGCTAATTTTTGTATTTTTAGTAGAGCTGGGGTTTCACTGTGTTGGCCAGGATGGTCTGGAACTCCTGACCTCAGCTAATCCGCCCACCTCAGCCTCCCAAAGTGCTGGGGTTACAGGCCTGAGCTATGGTACCTAGCCGTTTAAGGTATTTAATGCAGATATAGCACTCTTTTCCTTTTTGAAATAAAAATAATTTTAGACATATAGGAATGTTGCAAAAGTCTGCAAAGAATTCTTATGTGTCCTTCACCCAGGTTCCTTGTAATTTACCCATTTTACCGTATTTGCCTATTTATTTAGAGACAGGGTCTTGCTCTGTCATCCAGACGAGTACGGTGGCACGATCATGGCTCACTGCCACCTTGAACTTCTGGGTTCAAGGGATCCTCCTGTCTCAGCCTCCTGAGCATCTGGGACTACTTGGGCATGCCACCACACCCAGCTAGTTTTTAAAATCTTTTTTTAGAGATGGGGTCTTGCTATTTTTGCCCAGGCTGATCTCAGACTCCTGGCCTTGAGCCATCCTCCTGCCTCAGCCTCCCGAGTTGCTGGGATTACAGGTGTGAATCACCGCGCCCAGTTCACATTTGCTTTCTTATTCCCATCACACTCATGCACCTACCTCTTTTTTCCTGGAACAGTTTGACAGTGAGTGAGTTGCAGATGTGATGCACTTTACCTTTAAACACTTTTGGTGTGTGTTACTTTAAAAGAGGACATTCTCTTACACAACCATAGCTCAGTTATCAAAATAAGGAAATTAATGTTGGGACAGTACTATCATGTAACTTGAAGACCTTACTCAAATCTCACCTGCCAGCTGGGCGTGGTGGCTAACACCTGTAAACCCAGCGCTTTGGGAGGCCGAGGTGGGCAGATCGCTTGAGCTCAGGAGTTGAAACCAGCCTGGGCAACATGGCAGAACCCCATCTTTACAGAAACAAGCCAGGCATGGTGGCGCACGCCTGTAGTCCCACCTACTCAGGAGGCTGAGGGGGGTGGATCACTTGAGCTCAGGAGTTTGAGGCCATGGTTAGCCATGATTGTGCCACTGCACTCTAGCCTGGGCGACAGCAAGACCCTATCTGAAAAAAAGAAAAAGTCTCACCCGTTGTCTCTGTGTCCTTTTAGCAAAAGAAAAAACCAACTGTTCTGTTCAGGAATACAGGGTCATCCTCAGGTCAGGCTGGAAGAGAGCTGAATTTTTTTTTTTTCATGAGCCTGAATTTTTTTTGAGGATCACGGGCCAGTGATTCTGTAGACCCCTCTTTGACTTCGGTCTCTGTGGTGTCTCCTTTGGGTTGCGTTGGGTTCTCAGGATGCATCACAACAGAGAGGTGTGCACCTGTTCAGCTCCTACCCTTTGGTGCAGGCAGTGGCTGCAGGTTGCTGTTTGTTTCTTTGTTATTAGGATCCGTTAATGATGCTTCTAGGCCTGAATCAGTTATTTCTGTGGTGTTTGCTAAATGATCATTTTAAAAAATCTTTTTTTATTCATGAAAATTTTTTTTGGTAGAAACAGTGTCTCACTGTGTTGTCCAGGCTGGACTCCTACTCCTGGCCTCAAGTGATCCCACCTCAGCCTCCCAAAATGTGCAGTATTACAGGTGTGTCGCCGTGCGTGGTCATGCACACATGGTGATGTTGTGAAGCTTCTCCTGCGTTTTATCAGTTGGAATTCTGTAGTAATGAAGAGCTTCACTTTCTCCTTCATCCGCGTGTGTTCACTTCCTTCCCTCTGTATCGGCCTCCGTGTGATACACACGTGATTCTTTTTTTTTTTTTTTTTTGAGATGGAGTCTCGTTCTGTCACCAGGCTGGAGTGCAGGGGCACAATCTTGGCTCACTGCAACCTCCGCCTCCCGGGTTCAAGTGATTCTCCTGACTCCCGACTAGCTGGGACTACAGGCGTGTGCCACCACGCCCAGCTAATTTTCATAGTTTTACTAGAGGCAGGATTTCACCATGTTGACCAGGATGGTCTCGATCTCTTGACCTCGTGATCTGCCTGCCTCGGCCTCCCAAAGTGCTGGGATTACAGGCGTGAGCCACTGTGCCGGGCCACACATGGTTCTTTTGCACCCCATGTGGCACAACCCAGAGCTGGGCCATCCTCCTGCCCCATGGGGTTTTTTTGTTCGTTTTGTTTGTTTAATTTGAGATGGAGTCTCACTCTGTCGCCCAGTGGAGTACAGTGGCGTGATCTCAGCTTACTGGAACCTCCACCTCCTGGGTTCAAGGGTTCAAGCGATTCTCCTGCCTCAGCCTCCCAAGTAGCTGGGATTACAGGTGTGTGCCACTATGCCCAGCTAATTTCTGTATTTTTTATAAAGATGGGGTTTCACCATGGTGGCCAGCCTGGTCTTGAACTCCTGACCTCAGGGTGATCCACCTGCCTTAGCCCCCTAAAGTGCTGTTGGAGTGGATGGGTTTTTCTCTTTGTATTCACTTGTCTTTTACAGGTTTCTAACGAGTGTAACTTTTATCATGGTAAATATATACAACACCTATATTTATGCATTTATTTTTTGAGACAGGGTCTCACTCTTGCCCGGGTTGGAGGCGGCAGCGCAATCTCCGCACACTTAGCACTTCGCCTGTCGGGCGCAAGCAGCTCTTTCGCCCCAGCCACCCAAGTAGCTGGGACTACAGGCACGTGCCACTGTACCCAGACAACTTCTGTGTTTTTAGTAGAGACAGGTTTTCACCATGTTGGTCAGGCTGGTCTCAACCTCCTGACCTAAGGGGATCTGCCTGCCTTGGCCTCCCAAGGTGCTGAGATTACAGGCGTGAGCCACTGCACCTGGCAACTATACCTAATTTTTAAAAAAGAAACCAATATGTGTGATCTGCAGTTACAGCATGTGTGTGTGTGTGCCTGCACACAAACGTATGCCTTGGCCACAGCCGTGTGTGTGTGTGTGCGCGTGCGCATGTGTGCATATGTCTCAGCCACAGCCCTGCATGTGTGTGTGCGCGCGCGTGCACGTGCGCATGTGTGCATGTCTTAGCCACAGCCTTGTGTGTGTGTGTGTGTGTGTGTGTGTGTGCGCGCGCGCG
>NW_022440006.1:0-8024 GCF_009761245.1 Sapajus apella
GCCATTTCCTTTGCCTGGAATGCAGCCCTCTCCCCAACCATATACACTTTGCCTGACTGACTTGAGCACACCCTGGTATGGGTCTCGGTTTGAATCTCCTCAGAGAGCCTTTTCCTTATCATCTAATTTAAAGTAGGTCTCTGTTATATAGTCTCTCCCAGCACCCTGTACTTTCCTTTGTAGCATTTATCACAATTTGTAATTATAGATTGTTTCATATTTGTCTGTCTTCCTGGGTTGTGGGCTTCGTGAGGGCAAGGACTATTTCTATTTAACTCAGCACTGGGTGCACAGAAAGATTTCCATAAATATTAAATGAATGAGTAAACAAATATGAGCCTGGCATGGTGTCTCATGCCTGAAATCTCAACACCTTGGGATGTCAAGGCTGGTGGATCACCTGAGGTCAGGAGTTTGAGACCAGCCAGGCCAACATGGTGAAACCCCATCTCTACTAAAAATACAAAAATTAGCCAGGCGTGGTTCCATGTACCTGTAATCCCAGCTCCTCGGGCGTCTGAGGCAGGAGAATCGCTTGAACCCAGAGGCAGAGGTTGCAGTGAGCCGAGATCATACCACTACACTCCAACCTGGGCTATAGAATGAGACTGCCTCAACAACAACAAAAAAAGCAGGGGAGGGGAGGGCGTGGTGGCTCCCGCCTGTAATCCCAGCACAGGAGGCCGAGGTGGGCGGATCACCTGGGGTCAGGAGTTTGAGACCAGCCTGTCCAATATGGTGAAACCTCATCTCTACTAAAATTACACACACACACAAAAATTTAGTCGGGCCTTGTGACACATACCTGTAATCCCAGCTACTTGGGAGGCTGAGGGAGGAGAATCACTTGAACACGCCACTGCACTTCAGCTTGGGTGACAAGAGTAAGACTGTGTCTCAAAACAAACAAAGAAACCCAAATGTGATGCCTAATTAGAACAGAACAGGCACAGTGGCTCACGCCTGTAATCCCACCACTTTTGGAAGCCAAGGTGGGTGGATCACTTGTCTCAGGAGTTGGAGACCAGGCTGGGCAAAATGGCAAAACCCCATCTCTCCAAAAAATACAAAAATATTAGTTGGGCATGGTGTTGTGCACCTGTAGTCCCCGATGCTCAGGAGGTTGAGGTAGGAGAATCTTTTGAGCCCTGGAGGTCCAGGCTGCAAACCTATTAAAAGTATGTTACAGGATTAGAAGAACATTTGGTATGGCTTGTATGTTAATTTTGTTTGTGGGGCATCCAGAAGCCAAAGATTTGCCTTTTTCTCAGCCATACTGAAAATAACCATGGGTTGAATTGTAGACTTTTCAGTGTTAAAAACATATTTAAAGTTGAATGTAGCCTTATGGATGAAGAAACAGAAGTTGTGGCCTGCCAAGGTTACACAGCTTGTGAATGGCACCGCTATTTCACCACATCAAATAACGGCCATGTTGGCGACGACTTTTTTTTTTTTTAAATGTAATACTGTCTATTTAACTTCAAAAACATTTCAGCATTCTAAACATACAAAAAAAAAAAAATAACAGAATGTTGCAAATCGTGTTAAGTACAGAAGGTTCTTGAACTCTCATTGATGCAGCGGCTCTTCACTTTGCTGACAATGAAGAGTTCTACAGTTTGTTTAAAAACAAACAGTTTAAAAACACTGCACATAAAAAAGAGAAAACAAAAATATCTCATGCCAGCTGACCCGCTTTGTCCACAGCTAAGATGGTAGCAGAATGCTATGTCACTATATACAGAAACAAGACAACCTGAAGCTAAATGGATGCCCACTGCAGAGTCAGCAGGTCCAGCCTCACAGTGCACGAGCCACAGCCCCTCCAAAAGACATCTTTCTCACAGCCTCAACGCCAGGCAAGGAGCATCAAGAGTTTGTCTTGGTTGTTTTGTTATTTTTACAAACTATAAACACAGTTGATAACTCAGGATTTCTAGCCAATAACCATATAGTCAACAGCACCTTACAAATAAAAAAAAATGCCAGAAACATCTTTAAATGCCTTGTCACACCAATCGCAAAGTGCACAGAGTGCTCTTTTCATTTTAACACAAGAGTGCCTTTTCATTTTAAAAATGTTTGGAAATATGTACAATTTTGATACAGTTTCAGGGTGCTCCAGACACCCATGGCCACTTCATGTAAACCACTGACAATCTCTAGAGCACTTTGAGAGACTACAATATGATCATGATCAAATTTTGTACTTAAACCTAATGAGGGCAACAGACACTTCTCAAGTAAGAGATGTGTCAATTACGGCACTCTCCTACTCTAAGTATTCACAAGGAGACAGATAAACAGTTTTTTTATTCATCCTCCTCCTCCTCCTCCTCTTCCTCCTCTTCCTCCTCCTCTTCTTCATCTTCCTCTTCCACTTTTTTCCTGGCAACTTTAGCAGGACGCTTTGCACCATCAAACTTTCCTTTCGACTTATAGTCAGCAACATCCTTCTCATACTTCTCCTTCAGCTTTGCCGCCTTAGTGATGTAAGGCTGCTTTTCGCTGTCATTTAGGTTACTCCACATCTCACCCAGCTTTTTTGCCACGTCTCCAACAGAGATGCCAGGGTTTGTGGATTTGATCTTGGGGCAGAATTCTGAGCAGAACAGGAAGAAGCCAGACGGTGGCCTTCTGGGGTCATTAGGATCCTTCTTCTTCTTGCCTCCCTTAGCTGGTCCATAATCCTTCATTTCCCGATCATAGAGTACTGTACTTTATCCGCCTTTGCCATTTCATCAAATTTAGATTTCTCTTTCCCGGACATTGTCTTCCACCTCTCAGAGCATTTCTTGGAAAATTCTGCAAAATTGACAGGGACCTCTGGGTTTTTCTTCTTATGTTCTTCTGTGCACATCTGCACAAAGAAGGCATAAACAGACATCTTGCCCTTTGGTTTCTTGGGGTCACCTTTAGCCATCCTGACTGTATTGTTTGCTAGTCTCATTGGTGACTTCTTAAAAAAAAAATTGAGAGAACCAACCAGAACGTATTCAGAATGGCTTCCTAGTAATTTTTTTTCACTAGGACATAGCAATGAGCTTTGAAAAAGGGGAGAAAGGATGAAATTATATATGCTAAACAAGCTAATGTAAATAGGATATATATATACACATATATACATATATACACGTGTGTGTGTGTGTGTGTGTGTGTGTGTGTGTGTGTGTGTGTATTTTTTATTTTTTGGAGACATGAGGTCACACTATAGTGCCCAGGCTGGTTGGGAACTCCCGGGGCTTAAGTGATCCTCTCGTCTCAGCCTTCCAAAATGTTGGGATTATAGGCACGAGCCACCACACCTGGCCTATTTACAATTATTATCACATAATATTCTGAATGATTTTCAAGTTTGTTTAGTCATAATTTACTTTTCAAAGAAATAAACTTTTGAGCCGGAGATGGTGGCTCAGGCCTGTAATCAGAGCACTTTGGGATGCTGAGGCAGGAGTATGGCTTGAGACCAGGAGTATGAGACTAGCTTGGGCAACATAGCAAAGATCCCATATCTATAAAAAATAGTAATAAAAATTAGTAGAGCATGGTGCACACATCCATAGTTTTAGCTACTCAGGAGGCTGAGGCAGGAGGATCACTTGAGCCCAGGCAGTTGAGCTTGCAGTGAGCCATGATCATGTCACTGCACTCCAGCCTGGGCGACAGAGTGAGACTCTGACTCTAAAGATAATAACAATAATAATAAAATAAAATGTGGCTACTAGAAAATTTCAAGTACAGCTAGTGCTTGACTTACGACCACGATTGGTTCCGACAGACCCGTCGTAACACAATTTGGTCGTAAGTTGAGTAGGCTATATGCACGCGGAGATGGTAGTGCTGCCGGAAGCTGGTCTGCACTGTCGTACACCCAGCTGGGCAACGTTTGCGCTGCCAGACGTGGAGCAGTCGTGGCTAGCAATTGTGGTCGTAAAGTCGAATGGTCGTAAGTTGCATAGGTTGTAAGTCGATCAATACCTGTACCTTTCTCGTGGACAGCACTGTGCTAGAGATTAGAGGTAGATTCGAAGATTATGTCATCTATTGCTTAGTCTCAAGAAGACTATGACATCAATTTTAATTATCCCGAGCCAGTTGCTCTCACCATCTTCTTTAGCCATGGATTATATCACACACCCCAACTACTAACATATGTCATTGGGCTAAAGATGGTGTGGATAAGTCAACACTAATGCAAATCATCATTAAAAAAGGTGAACCCAAAGAAACTTTTTTTTTTTTTTGAGACAGTGTCTTGCTCTGTTGCCCAGGCTGGAGTGCAGTGGTGGGATCTTGGCTCACTGCAACCTCCATCTCCTGGATTCAAGTGATTCCCCTCCCTCAGCCCTGAGTAATTTGGACTACAGGTGGGCACCACCATGACTGGCTAATTTTTTGTATTTTGTAGAGACCGGGTTTCACCATGTTGGCCAGGATGGTCTCAATTTCCTGACCTCGTGATCCACCTACTTGGCCTTGGCCTCCCAAAGTGCTGGGTTTACAGGCGTGAGCCACCACACCTGGCCAAAACATTTATATTAATGATAGAGTAAAAATATAGTTTTATATATGATTATTAGTAAATTCTCATTGCTCTTCTTTCTTTTCAACACATTTTAACTTTTCTCCTTTCATCAAATTTAATGATTTTCTGCATTGACCAAAGTTTTATACATTTCTCAATTCATTTATTAAGGTTTGAAAGTAGGCTTTTAAAAAGTGTATAGTTATCCATTGCAGCTTAACAGATTAATTCAAAACTTAACATCTTAAAACAACAAACATGTATTATCTCACAGTTTCTATGGGTCAGGAATCTGGGTGTGGCTTAGGTGGGTTCCTTTGGCCCAGGTTGGCCCACAAGCTATAATCAAAGCCAGGACTGCAGTCTTCTTAAGGCTTGACTGCAGGAGCCTTGACTTCTAAGCTCTAATATGTGCCTGTTGTCAGGCCTCATGTCCTCCCCGGCCAACGGCCAGGGACATTGGCTCATTGCCTCATGGACCTTTTATGGGGAAGCTCAAAACATGGTAACTGACTTCTCTCAGAAGGAGAGACGGCAAACAAGATGGAAGCAACTGTCTGATTTTTATTTTTTTAGACAGAGTCTCACTCTGTTGCCCAGGCTGGAGTGCAGTGGCGCCATCTCGGCTCGCTGCAGCCCGGACTTCCCTGGTTCAAGTGAACCTCCCACCTCAGCTTCCGGAGTAGCTGGGACTCCAGGCACACACCACCAGGCCTGGCTAGTTTATTTGTATTTTCTGTAGAGACAGGGTTTTGCCATGCTGCCAAGCTAATTTTTTAGGGTTTTGTTTTGCTTTGTTTTTTTTTTTTGTTGTTGTTTGTTTTTTTTGTTTTTCTTAGGAGCGGAGGTTTAATAGAAGAAAGAGAAAGGAGAACAGCTCTCTCTTTAGTGGAGAGAGGAGCTTCTGCGAGGAAAAAACCTGCTTTGTTTCTTTAAGACAAGGTCTCACTGTTTCCCAGGCTGGAGTGCAGTGATTTGATCATGGCTCGCTGCAGCCTTGAATTCCTAGGCTTAAGAGATCCTTCTGCCTCAGCCTCCTGAGCAGCTGGGACTATAGGCTCACATCACCATATCTGGCTAATTAAAAAAATTTTTTTGTAGAGACAGGGTCTGAGTTTGCTGCTCAGGCTGGAAGCCACAGTTTTTTATAACCAAATTGTGAAAATGACATGCTGTCCATTTTGCCACGTTCTTTGTGTCCGAAGGAAGTCATTAAGTCATACACCCAGGGGAGGGCATTATACAAAAGCATGAATGCCAGGAGGTGGAGATTCTTAGGACCAGCATAGAGTTTGATAGTTGTGAGCCATTTTAACTTTAACTGAAATCCATTAATAATCCCTTGAATAATTGAGAATGATTCAAGCAGAGACACTCTTTAGTTAATAGGATTCTTTTTTGTTAACCATAAATCTGGAGATGTAATGAAATGTTGTTGGTGTATATACTTAATAGCAACCCTAACTGAAGACATTTGGGATGCTGAGATTTTCAGAATTATGTTCATGATTTTTAGAGGGCAAAGCAGAGGAAAGAAAATTTATGAAACCTAGTTCATCCTCTAAAATTATAAAAGTGTCCGTAAAATTCACTAAATGATGTATTTCGAAATTTTATAGCCAGAAGTGCCCAGGAATGGCTTTGTTTACAGGCAAGTAAGTCACTGGGCACCCTTGGAGACTTTCTTGTGTTATTGGCAAGGTTTACATTTTCCCGTTGCCTTTCCATGGCATGAAAACTTGTGCTGCTCTGAGAATATCACCAAATTCCCATTTCAAATTAATGCCCTCATATAAAATTGATCCCCATCCTTTCATTTCCCTACCTTCATCTCTCACTGCACCCCAACAGGAGTTTTCTGTTTGCCACCTGAACTCAGCTAGTTATCTCTCCCTACAGGGCCATCACCTAGCAATCACTCAAATTGATAATAGATTCTTCATATTGACTCTATCAAGCCATGTTTTTCCCTTTCTTTCCTTTAAAAGTCACCTTCCAGACTAATTCTAGCAGATTTCTAATCACAGAAATCTAATTAGACTTGAATTAAGATGCACACCAGGCCAGGCATCGTGGCTCATGCCTGTATTCTTTTTTTTTTTTTTTTTTTTTTTTGAGATGGAGTTTCGCTCTTGTAACCCAGGCTGGAGTGCAATGGTGCGATCTCGGCTCACCTCCTGGGTTCAAGCAATTCTCCTGCCTCAGCCTCCTGAGTAGCTAGGGCTGCAGGCATGCGCCACCATGCCCAGCTAATTTTTGTATTTTTAGTAGAGACGGGGTTTCACCATGTTGACCAGGGTGGTCTCCATCTCTTGACCTTGTGATCCACCCGCCTCAGCCTCCCAAAGTGCTGGGATTATAGGCGTGAGCCACCACGCCCGGCCTGGCCCATGCCTGTAATCTCTGCACTTTGGGAGGCTGGGGGCGGCGGGGGGGTTGAGGTGGGACGAATCACCTGAGGTCAGGAGTTCGAGACCAGCCTGACCAACGTGGAGAAACCTGGTCTCTACTAAAAATGCAAAATTAGTTGGGCGTAGTGACACATGCCTGTAATCCCAGCTACCTGGGAGGCTGAGGCAGGAGAATTGCTGGAACCAAGGAGGCGGAAGCTGCAATGAGCTGAGATCATGTCAGTGCACTCCAGCCTGGGCAGCAAGAAGAAAAAAATACAGATCAGGGAGAGCAGGGAGGAGATTGGGAGTTGTTATCAGATTGGGGTATTGAAATTTAAGATTTCAAAGATAGAGGATTTCAAGGTATAACAATAGAAATGAACTGGTAAACTGTGGTCAAAGTTGTTGGCAGCAAGGACATCTATGTTCTTTAAGGGTAGACAATAGGATAAGTATTTGTCATGAAAAGTGTTGGGGTGAAGAGGTGCAAATGAATGAGAGTAACCAACTGTGAGCGCAACATTCCTTCCACTCAATTCAGGAAGTGAAAAGTTGTATAAGAGATTACAGTTTAAAAAGGTGGTGATGGCCAGACCAGGTCGCTCACACCTGTAATCCTAGCACTTTGGGAGGAGGCCGAGGTAGGCGGATCGCTTGAGCTCAGAAGTGCCAGAGTGGCGGCCGAGGTAGGCGGATCGCTTGAGCTCAGAAGTGCCAGAGTGGCCTGGGCAACATGACAAAACCCAATGTCTACAAAAAATACAAATATTAACCAGGCATGGTGGTACATGCCTAAAGTCCCATCTACTCTGGAGGCTGAGGTGGGAGAATCGCTTGAGCCTAGGAGGCAGAGATTTCGGTCAGCTGAGATTTCACCACTTCACTCCAGCGTGGGTAACAGAGTGAAACCCTGTCTCAAAAAAAAAAAAAAAAAAAAAAAAAGGTGGCGGTAGCTAAGAGGAATACATGATAAGCCAGATTTTAATTAAAAACAAACAAAAAACATGATTTGAACTAACCAAAAGCGATTGGCCTGTGTGAATTATCCTGGAAGGTGCACCCAGCTTCCATCTCCTGATGCCAAATCTACAACCTATAATCCT
>NW_022440007.1:0-8023 GCF_009761245.1 Sapajus apella
AAAATAGTTTTGCTCCGGTTCTGGCTCTAGGCCAGCACAATATCACATTCCTCCCTGTTCTTTTAACATGTATTAAATCTTTAATAGGTTTCCTCTTTTTGACACAAGGGCCCATATTTGGATCTCAGAACCATTAATTTTACCGAATCTATTTCTTCCTGGATAAATTTGAGGAGCATGTTTAAAAGGCATGGTCCAAATATTAACCCTAGGACCATTAGCACCAAGGGTCCTGCTAATTCAGTGAGCAGGAATGTTAGCCAGGGGTTTACGGGAGGGACTCGGGTGAGAAAAATGAAAGAGTTTCTGTTAGCAGTATATCCTGTTATAGTGGAGATAGTTCCACAACCCCAATGGGGGCAAAAGAATTCATTTAAGTCTCCACAGTTTCATTTTTTGGCGGGGTGGATTCTGGGCACAGATATAGCCCCATGGTCTGGAGTTGTCGCTCTGCCCCTAAACTGCCACACCCAGCTATATTTCCACTTGTTCTGAAATTTAAGTGGGGGCCCAGGAGGGCACAGAGGTCCAGGGAGAAGGTAATGGGTGTCTCCGGAGAGTACTCCATGGTTAGGTTGACTAGGGTGGATCCCTTTTCGGTTAAGGAACTAACATATGCTCCAGTGGAGCCCTCAGTGATGACCCATCGATAGTAGGTGGGTGCCAAGGAGGGTGCCTTTTGGAGGGTGGTTGCAGGAATCAGGGAGATTAGGATGATGACCGAGAACGGCGCAATAGTTTTAGCTTTGGGGGGTCCGTTGAGGATGGAACCGCTTCCCATCCTGCACCTGGGGGGCAGTCTTGACATGTGAGTGGTGAATCCAGGCAGTCAGTCCGTCCACCTTGATTGCCGTGGGGGTGACCAGGATTACAGTGTAGGGTTCTTTCCAGCGAGGAGTTATGCCAGAGGTAGTGACTCTCTTTACCAGGACTTTGTCCCCTGGCTGGAAGGGGGTACCGGCTGGTCAATGAAATTCACTGGGGTAGGTCGAGTTCCCCCAATGAGCGAGTGCACCTGGGACTGAACAGACTGGAGTGCCTGCAAGGACTTAAGGAGTGTATGGTTATGGACTCCAGCATGTATGGCGTTCACAAGTCTGGGGAGTAAGGGAGGGGGCCTTCCAAACATAATCTTAAAAGGAGTGAAGCCTTTTTTATAGGGAGTACATCGGGTACGGAGAGGAACAAAAGGAAGTAGGTTGACCCAGTTTTCACCGGTTTCCAGAATGAATTTTGTCAAAGTTTTCTTTATGGTCCGGTTCATCCTTTTAACCTGCCCTGAACTCTGGGGGCGATAGGCACAGTGCAGTTTCCAGGATATGCCCAGGGCCTTTGCCAGGCCCTGTGAAACCTGAGCTGTAAATGCAGGGCCATTATCTGATCCCAGTGTTAGGGGCAAGCCGAACCGAGGAACCAGGGTCTGTAACAATTTTTTTTTGCTACTACCAGTGCGGTTTCTGACCTAGTAGGAAAAGCCTTGACCCATCCAGAGAAAGTGTCTACAAACACAGGGAGGTACTTATAGCCGCACGCTGGGGGCTTTATTTCAGTAAAATTTACCTCCCAGTGTTCCCCTGGGCTAGTACCCCTGAGTCTTATCCCTGCCTGACTAGGCCTACTGTTTCCTGGATTTACCCTGGCACAAACTTCACAATGAGTAGTAGTTTCCCTAACAATTTTATGTAAGTGTGGAATGTAATATCTGGCCCTCAGCAGCTCGGTGAGTTTTGTTTGTCCTAAGTGAGTGGCCTGGTGTGTGTCCTTAACTAGAGCCTGTCCTAGAGCCTTAGGGAGCACAATTTTTGTGTCCGGTAGAGTCCACCATTTTGTGGAATCTTGCCGTCCTCCCTGTTCTTTGGCAAAGTTTTTTTCCTTAGGCAAATACGTTGGGGTAGGAGGCAGGGTTGGGGCCGGCAGAGTCACAAGAAGAGTCAGAGGTTTTACTGGCCCCAAGGCTGCCTGTTTGGCCTGTAGGTCAGCTGCCCTATTTCCCCTTGCCTCTGGTGAATCTCCCTTCTGGTGCCCTTTGCAGTGCATCAATGCCACTGCCTTAGGCTTCCATATAGCTTCTAGTAGAGCTCGGATTTCCTCTTTGTTTTTGATTATTTTTCCCTCTGAGGTAAGCAATCCTCTTTCTTTATAAATGGCACCATGCACATGGGCCGTGGCAAAAGCATACCGGCTATCCGTGTAGATGTTAACAATTTTTCCCTCCGCCCAGTCCAAGGCCTTTATTAAAGCTATTAGTTCAGCCTTTTGGGCTGAGGTTCCATGTGGAAGAGCCTGGGCCCAGATAACCCGCTTTAGAGTGACCACAGCTGCCCCGGCGTACCTGACTCCGTCGACCATGAAACTGCTGCCATCTGTATACAGTACCTCCTCTGGGTTCTGCAGGGGGACGTCGGTGAGATCCGGTCGTGCAGCATGGAGGACATCTATTGTCTGCCGGCAGTCATGTATGGGCTTCTCTGGCTCGCTGTCGGGTAGCAGTGTGGCGGGGTTTAAAACTGTGGTTTTTGAAAATTTTATGCGGGGCTGGTCCAAAAGTAAGGCCTGATATTGAACTATGCGGGCATTAGACATCCATTTTCCCGGAGCCCCATGGAGTAGTGACTCCACCGCATGGGGTGCCACTAAGTTCAACTCCTGCCCCAAGGTTAGTTTGTCTGCCTCTTTGACTAACAGGGCCGTAGCTGCCACCGACCTCAAACAAGCTGGCCAACCAGAGGCTACGGGATCAAGTCTTTTTGAAAGGTAGGCAACCGGTCAGGACCAGGGTCCCAATGTCTGGGTGAGCACCCCCTTAGCGACTCCCTGTTTTTTATGCACAAACAACTGGAAAGGTTTAGAGATGTCTGGCAAGGCCAAGGCTAGGGCTGCAGTCAGGGCAGTCTTCAGCTTGTCAAAAGCCTGTTGCTCCATTTCTGTCCATGTTAGGGGCTGATTTTCTCCAGCGCAGGCATACAGGGGCTTGGCTATCTTAGCAAATTCCAAAATTCATAGCCTGCGGTACTTTACTGCCCCAAGGAATTCTCGAACTTGGCATTTTGTGGTAGGGTTGGGTATTTGCAGCACTGCTTGGCCTCGGCTGGGTGCCAGTGCCCGGTTGCCCCTTTTTTATAACATAGCCCAGGTAAGTCACTTTTGGCTGGCAGAATTAGGCCTTTTTAGCTGCGGCCTGGTACCCCAAAGTCTGCAGGGTTTTTTCAATAATGACTGGGTGGTTTTTTTACAGGCCTTCTGGGTTTTTGTAGCCAAGAGTAAGTTATCCACGTATTGGAGTCGGGTACACTCTGGGAACTTAGCTCAGAAGGAAGCAAGGTTTTGGCTAAGTGCCTTATTAAACAGAGTGGGGGAGTTTTTGAACCCCTGAGGCAGTTTTCTCCAAGTGAGTTGCCCTGAGACTCCAGTATTAGGGTCGGTCCATTTAAAAGCAAATATAGGCTGGCTACCAGGGGCTAGTGGGATGCAAAAGAATGCATCCTTAAGATCCAAGACAGTGTAATGGTGTTCTGGGTCCAAGAGACTTAGGAGGGTGTACGGATTTGGAACTGTAGGATGAACAGTTTCTACCCGTTTATTTACCTCCCTTAAGTCCTGCACAGGCCGACAGTCCTGTGTGCCTGGTTTTAGCATGGGGAGCAAGGAGGTGTTCCAGGGAGACTTACAGGTAGTGAGGATTCCTTCCTTCAAGAGTTTGGTGATGTGCGGAGCAATTTCTTGCCTGGCTTCCCGGCTCATAGGGTATTGCTTCACCTGGACTGCAGTTGCCGTTGCTAATAGCTGGACCACGACTGGGGTGCGGTGACTTGCCAGCCCTGGGGGACTCGTTTTAGCCCATACTCCCGGTACACTCTCTTGAAATTTGCGGAGGAAGTCTGGTGCAGGTGGTTGATCTGCCTCTGAGGATAAAGCTTCCTGCAAGAGATACTCGTCTGACAGAGCACAGGTGATGAGGATCTGCTGAGGTGGCCCTGTGGCTAAGGGAGGAGGAATTGAGAGGCAAGCTTGACCCTTGCTGAAAGAAATATTTGCTTGCAGTTTGTGGAGCAAGTCCCGTCACAGGAGTGGATATGGACACTCAGGGAATGGGTGACAGTGCCATTTTCCAGATCAACGAATTGATTTGTGGTCCAGGGGCTAGCTGTGGTTTTTCCTGGAGTGCTGCTATCACTGCCTGAGTAACTCTCTTATTTTGCTTGGCCTTTAAGGTGTCTTTATTGTTAAAGACTTTTTGGGCAACTTTTAACAACTGAGTTAAATTTATTCTCTGGAACCTTTCTAATTTTTGCAATGTTCTTTTGATGTCTGGGGCAGACTGGGAAACAAAAGCCAGATTGATGGCCCGCTGATTGTCCGGCCTCAGGGTAACAGGTGTCCAGTAAGCGCTCAAGGAAAGCAGCTAGCAACTCCTGTGGACCCTGAGTTACAGTTCCTACCTCGGAGAGTTTACTGGGCTTGTGGGCCACTCCCCTAACCCCTTTTATAAGATACCGGTAAAAAGTGTTCAGAGCCTGGTGACACCCCCCTCCAAGGTGTTGAGGTCCCATTTGGGGTCAGGTAGAGGGAAAAAAATTTTTTTCCTTGCCCTGGACCTATGATGGCTTTTAGGGCTTCCTGTCTAATTTTGCCTTTTTTTCTGTGGTGAACAGAATTAGTAATAATTGTTGGCAGTTGTCCCAAGTAGGGTGATGCGTCTGGAATACAGATTTTAAGAGTCCTGTCAAAGCCTGGTGCTTCTCAGAGAAGGGGGGATGTTGAGTTTTATTGTAAAACCTCCGCAATGTCACCGCCTTAAATTCCCCGGGCCTCCCAGCACTACCCCCTCCCAGGGAACTTTCCATCTCGGCAGGTACCTAACCCTCCCCCTCTCACCGTCTTAGCAGTTCTCCAGTACTACCCCCTCCCGGGAACTCTTAGCAGTTCCCCAGCACTTCCCTCCTGCACAGCCCCTCACACTGGATGCATCTCTGCCGGCTTGCAGGCCATAGAAATCCCCTTTGCCATGCCACGAGTGCTGCCAATTTTGGGTTTAGCCCGGCAGCTTTCCCTTGCCCTTAAAGCTCGTGCCCGCACTTGGTGTTTTGGCCCTCTTTTTGATCTCTATCACCTTCCAGTTATATAAGTTACTTGACAAGAAGGGGATGTGAACAAAGAATGGGCGACCCCAATTGTTTTCTGTTGGGAGTGCGTCTTGGAAAGGGAGGACTGCTGGTGGGTGCGGGGGCCCCGCTACGGGTGTGCAGGGGGGACAAGGTTTAGTTAATAGTACTGTCGAGGGGGGTGCTGAGGTGCTGGTTTAGAGGGCCTTGAGTAGGGTGGAAGTAATTCCTGATCCTCCGCTGGGGTGGGGAGAATGGCTGGCCCAGAAGGGACTTTCTTTTGGGCTGGCTAAGGTGACCTGAAGTCTGGCCTGTTTTATGCAGCGCTTTAGCCATGGGGGAGGACTATTGGACTAAACCCAACCATTGGTTGATGTATGGAAAATGCTCAGGGTATCCAGGAGTTTTTGCAACCATTTTCCATACAGCCTGGATAATTTTTGGGTTATAGGTCCCAGTATCTGGCCACCTAATTCCGAAAGACAGCCATTTAAGTTCACACAAAGAGCGGAGTTTTCCAGGGGTTAATTTCACCCCATATTGGCCTGAGAACCCAACCTTGAAGTTGGCCGTCATGCATTGGAGGGGGTTACAAGGCGGGGAGCTAGACGACCCCATTTGTGGGTTTTTTGTTGTTTTTTATGCCAAATTTTTCTCAAGAGAATTCACTAATTTAAAACTGATTTCCCTAATTTAAAACTAGCTTCACTGAGGATTTGAACCAACAACCTTGCAGTTGCAGGCCCCACACCTTAACGACTATGCTAACAAGTTACTTTTGTTACAGAAAGTTAGAAAGCTTTTTTTAAAGCCAGATTCTGGATGCAAATGCTGCACCCTGAGGCAGTGTGGCCTGCCTCAAAGCTGGGCGGGGCTGACTGCTGGCAGAGAAAGGAAAAAAAACGCTCTTAGTGTCAGTTTAAAACTGAACTTGCTGGCGGCAAGTGTTCCGCCCCTGCGGCTTCTGGTCCCCTTCTCTCTCTTCTGTCTACTTTCTCTCCTCTCTTCTCTCCTTTATCTACTCTCTCTCTCCTCTCTTTCTACTTTCTCTCTCCTCTCTTTCTACTTTCTCTCTCCTGTCTCCTTTCTGTAGTAAAGCCAATTTTGGAAAGTCTCAAATTTAAAATTTGGCCCTCTTTAAAGCAGGTTTTAGCAGGGCCTCTGCAGCCAGGTCCTGTAAGGACCAGACAACTGGATTTTAGGGTTTATTCCTAGTCCTAGTCAGAGGAACAGGGGGTAGGGGCCAAGGTAAGGCGGCGGTCTTTTTTCCCCCACAAACCACAACTGGCGAGAATAAGCACTATGGAGGTTTAGCGCTGCCCGGGCATAATCCTCCCCCTTATACATTTTTAATGGCCAGTTGCTTCGGAAAGGTTGGGAAGTGACAAACAGGTGGACTAAGAGGTCTACCGGAGGTGTGTTTTGGACCCACCACACCCGGTAGAGTGTGCAGAAGTGCTGCCAGTCAGTTTTTACTGGGGCGGTGACATTCTACCTCCCAACATCCAGGATAGTGCCAATATGCCTTTTTTGATGCACCGTTGGGCACTGCCCATAACATTGCACACTTTCCTGGCAGAATAAGCAGTTACCTATTTTCCATCCCAGCCTGAGAAAGAGCAGTCTTAAACTCTCTGATCTAGGGTTTTGTTCCACACAAGCTCCAAAGAAGCCACCTCCAAGGTGTCGAGGGCACAACGGCCTCCCCGACCTGGAATCTGACCCAGCACGGGCAAAAGTACTCTTTACCCGGTGGAGGTGGCTGGGAGAATTTACAGGCCACAATGACCAAAACAAGGAAGAGATTAAAGACAACTAGAGTTAAGACTATCTGCCACATGGCAAAGGAAGAAAGGGTGAGGCCTCAGTGATAGAAGAAGAAAAAGATGAAGAAAGAGAAAAGAGTAATTTTTTTTTTTTTGCTGGGGTGTAATCAATAAAATTTCCCTGCATCCAGTGGTCCGTCAACCACTGTAAGATATCTCCTACCTCAAGGGAAGATGGCCTGACCCAGCGTATGTCTGCTAGCAGGAGTCTAATAAAACTGACAAATTTACAGACGAGACAGGACCACATACAAGAGGAGTGACAGACAAAGGGTGGGTGCCCCCCAGATGGGAGACCCGTCAGATGCCTGCCCGGCCACTTTCTCGAAAGAATTTTCAGGGGCGTCTTGGCTAAGGTGTACCCGTATAATCCCCGGGCCTGGTTACCTCAGGATGGAAGTCCAAGCAGGACAGCTCTGAGGTGAATCACCGTTATGCCCTACGACGCCCCAGTGGAACCGCGGGTGAAGGCCCACACAAGCCCCGTAGCCTTTCAGCCGTGGGACTACATATATACACACTCACTCTTTCACTCACACAGAGGTTATAGAAAACAACCGAACGCTGACACCCACTATGCCAGCTACCAGGGGAGAACGCTGGTACCCTCTGCACCAGCTACCGGAAACGAACACTGGTACCCTCTGCACCAGTTACCAGAAGGCTGCCACCCACTATGACAGCCACCAGAAGCGAACGCTGGTACCCCCTGCACCAGCTACCAGAAGCCTCAAGCAACATCTCGGTGAGGCTTGCCAGGTCGGAGTTGAAATGACTCGTCAGTCCCCCGACACAGGCCCAGACCAGACTTACCTCCGGAGGCTTTTCCTTTTAGGACCCTGAGGAATTTCGGGTGAATGTCGGCCGAGAGGTCGCTTATCCTCCATGGTGGCTCTCCGGGGCCCTGCGAAAGAACAGGGGGCGCCTCCCCAGAGGCCCCCATGGTGGGAGCGGCCGCCCGGGCGAGATTCTGAGATGGCTTTTGTCTGGTGATAACAAAAAGAGAATTTCTCGCTGGGGCCTCCAAATGTTGTATTTGACCGGAGCGTAGAAAGTTATCACAAGACAAAAGTATGCCAGATTACAGGGTCATTT
>NW_022440008.1:0-8023 GCF_009761245.1 Sapajus apella
AAATGACCCTGTAATCTGGCATACTTTTGTCTTGTGATAACTTTCTACGCTCCGGTCAAATACAACATTTGGAGGCCCCAGCGAGAAATTCTCTTTTTGTTATCACCAGACAAAAGCCATCTCAGAATCTCGCCCGGGCGGCCGCTCCCACCATGGGGGCCTCTGGGGAGGCGCCCCCTGTTCTTTCGCAGGGCCCCGGAGAGCCACCATGGAGGATAAGCGACCTCTCGGCCGACATTCACCCGAAATTCCTCAGGGTCCTAAAAGGAAAAGCCTCCGGAGGTAAGTCTGGTCTGGGCCTGTGTCGGGGGACTGACGAGTCATTTCAACTCCGACCTGGCAAGCCTCACCGAGATGTTGCTTGAGGCTTCTGGTAGCTGGTGCAGGGGGTACCAGCGTTCGCTTCTGGTGGCTGTCATAGTGGGTGGCAGCCTTCTGGTAACTGGTGCAGAGGGTACCAGTGTTCGTTTCCGGTAGCTGGTGCAGAGGGTACCAGCGTTCTCCCCTGGTAGCTGGCATAGTGGGTGTCAGCGTTCGGTTGTTTTCTATAACCTCTGTGTGAGTGAAAGAGTGAGTGTGTATATATGTAGTCCCACGGCTGAAAGGCTACGGGGCTTGTGTGGGCCTTCACCCGCGGTTCCACTGGGGCGTCGTAGGGCATAACGGTGATTCACCTCAGAGCTGTCCTGCTTGGACTTCCATCCTGAGGTAACCAGGCCCGGGGATTATACGGGTACACCTTAGCCAAGACGCCCCTGAAAATTCTTTCGAGAAAGTGGCCGGGCAGGCATCTGACGGGTCTCCCATCTGGGGGGCACCCACCCTTTGTCTGTCACTCCTCTTGTATGTGGTCCTGTCTCGTCTGTAAATTTGTCAGTTTTATTAGACTCCTGCTAGCAGACATACGCTGGGTCAGGCCATCTTCCCTTGAGGTAGGAGATATCTTACAGTGGTTGACGGACCACTGGATGCAGGGAAATTTTATTGATTACACCCCAGCAAAAAAAAAAAAAATTACTCTTTTCTCTTTCTTCATCTTTTTCTTCTTCTATCACTGAGGCCTCACCCTTTCTTCCTTTGCCATGTGGCAGATAGTCTTAACTCTAGTTGTCTTTAATCTCTTCCTTGTTTTGGTCATTGTGGCCTGTAAATTCTCCCAGCCACCTCCACCGGGAAAAGAGTACTTTTGCCCGTGCTGGGTCAGATTCCAGGTCGGGGAGGCCGTTGTGCCCTCGACACCTTGGAGGTGGCTTCTTTGGAGCTTGTGTGGAACAAAACCCTAGATCAGAGAGTTTAAGACTGCTCTTTCTCAGGCTGGGATGGAAAATAGGTAACTGCTTATTCTGCCAGGAAAGTGTGCAATGTTATGGGCAGTGCCCAACGGTGCATCAAAAAAGGCATATTGGCACTATCCTGGATGTTGGAAGGTAGAATGTCACCGCCCCAGTAAAAACTGACTGGCAGCACTTCTGCACACTCTACCGGGTATGGCGGGTCCAAAACACACATCCGGTAGACCTCTTAGTCCACCTGTTTGTCACTTCCCGACCTTTCCGAAGCAACTGGCCATTAAAAATGTATAAGGGGGAGGATTATGCCTGGGCAGCGCTAAACCTCCATAGTGCTTATTCTCGCCAGTTGTGGTTTGTGGGGGAAAAAAGACCGCCGCCTTACCTGGGCCCCTACCCCCTGTTCCTCTGACTAGGACTAGGAATAAACCCTAAAATCCAGTTGTCTGGTCCTTACAGGACCTGGCTGCAGAGGCCCTGCTAAAACCTGCTTTAAAGAGGGCCAAATTTTAAATTTGAGACTTTCCAAAATTGGCTTTACTACAGAAAGGAGACAGGAGAGAGAAAGTAGAAAGAGAGGAGAGAGAAAGTAGAAAGAGAGGAGAGAGAGAGTAGATAAAGGAGAGAAGAGAGGAGAGAAAGTAGACAGAAGAGAGAGAAGGGGACCAGAAGCCGCAGGGGCGGAACACTTGCCGCCAGCAAGTTCAGTTTTAAACTGACACTAAGAGCGTTTTTTTTCCTTTCTCTGCCAGCAGTCAGCCCCGCCCAGCTTTGAGGCAGGCCACACTGCCTCAGGGTGCAGCATTTGCATCCAGAATCTGGCTTTAAAAAAAGCTTTCTAACTTTCTGTAACAAAAGTAACTTGTTAGCATAGTCGTTAAGGTGTGGGGCCTGCAACTGCAAGGTTGTTGGTTCAAATCCTCAGTGAAGCTAGTTTTAAATTAGGGAAATCAGTTTTAAATTAGTGAATTCTCTTGAGAAAAATTTGGCATAAAAAACAACAAAAAACCCACAAATGGGGTCGTCTAGCTCCCCGCCTTGTAACCCCCTCCAATGCATGACGGCCAACTTCAAGGTTGGGTTCTCAGGCCAATATGGGGTGAAATTAACCCCTGGAAAACTCCGCTCTTTGTGTGAACTTAAATGGCTGTCTTTCGGAATTAGGTGGCCAGATACTGGGACCTATGACCCAAAAATTACCCAGGCTGTATGGAAAATGGTTGCAAAAACTCCTAAATACCCTGAGCAGTTTCCATACATCAACCAATGGTTGGGTTTAGTCCAATAGTCCTCCCCCATGGCTAAAGCGCTGCATAAAACAGGCTAGACTTCAGGTCACCTTAGCCAGCCCAAAAGAAAGTCCCTTCTGGGCCAGCCATTCTCCCCACCCCAGCGGAGGATCAGGAATTACTTCCACCCTACTCAAGGCCCTCTAAACCAGCGCCTCAGCACCCCCCTCGACAGTACTATTAACTAAACCTTGTCCCCACCCCGCACACCCGTAGCGGGGCCCCCGCACCCACCAGCAGTCCTCCCTTTCCAAGACGCACTCCCAACAGAAAACAATTGGGGTCGCCCATTCTTTGTTCACATCCCCTTCTTGTCAAGTAACTTATATAACTGGAAGGTGATAGAGATCAAAAAGAGGGCCAAAACACCAAGTGCGGGCACGAGCTTTAAGGGCAAGGGAAAGCTGCCGGGCTAAACCCAAAATTGGCAGCACTCGTGGCATGGCAAAGGGGATTTCTATGGCCTGCAAGCCGGCAGAGATGCATCCAGTGTGAGGGGCTGTGCAGGAGGGAAGTGCTGGGGAACTGCTAAGAGTTCCCGGGAGGGGGTAGTACTGGAGAACTGCTAAGACGGTGAGAGGGGGAGGGTTAGGTACCTGCCCAGATGGAAAGTTCCCTGGGAGGGGGTAGTGCTGGGAGGCCCGGGGAATTTAAGGCGGTGACATTGCGGAGGTTTTACAATAAAACTCAACATCCCCCCTTCTCTGAGAAGCACCAGGCTTTGACAGGACTCTTAAAATCTGTATTCCAGACGCATCACCCTACTTGGGACAACTGCCAACAATTATTACTAATTCTGTTCACCACAGAAAAAAAGGCAAAATTAGACAGGAAGCCCTAAAAGCCATCATAGGTCCAGGGCAAGGAAAAAAATTTTTTTCCCTCTACCTGACCCCAAATGGGACCTCAACACCTTGGAGGGGGGTGTCACCAGGCTCTGAACACTTTTCACCGGTATCTTATAGAAGGGGTTAGGGGAGTGGCCCACAAGCCCAGTAAACTCTCCGAGGTAGGAACTGTAACTCAGGGTCCACAGGAGTTGCTAGCTGCTTTCCTTGAGCGCTTACTGGACACCTGTTACCCTGAGGCCGGACAATCAGCGGGCCATCAATCTGGCTTTTGTTTCCCAGTCTGCCCCAGACATCAAAAGAACATTGCAAAAATTAGAAAGGTTCCAGAGAATAAATTTAACTCAGTTGTTAAAAGTTGCCCAAAAAGTCTTTAACAATAAAGACACCTTAAAGGCCAAGCAAAATAAGAGAGTTACTCAGGCAGTGATAGCAGCACTCCAGGAAAAACCACAGCTAGCCCCTGGACCACAAATCAATTCGTTGATCTGGAAAATGGCACTGTCACCCATTCCCTGAGTGTCCATATCCACTCCTGTGACGGGACTTGCTCCACAAACTGCAAGCAAATATTTCTTTCAGCAAGGGTCAAGCTTGCCTCTCAATTCCTCCTCCCTTAGCCACAGGGCCACCTCAGCAGATCCTCATCACCTGTGCTCTGTCAGACGAGTATCTCTTGCAGGAAGCTTTATCCTCAGAGGCAGATCAACCACCTGCACCAGACTTCCTCCGCAAATTTCAAGAGAGTGTACCGGGAGTATGGGCTGAAACAAGTCCCCCAGGGCTGGCAAGTCACCGCACCCCAGTCGTGGTCCAGCTATTAGCAACGGCAACTGCAGTCCAGGTGAAGCAATACCCTATGAGCCGGGAAGCCAGGCAAGAAATTGCTCCGCACATCACCAAACTCTTGAAGGAAGGAATCCTCACTACCTGTAAGTCTCCCTGGAACACCTCCTTGCTCCCCATGCTAAAACCAGGCACACAGGACTGTCGGCCTGTGCAGGACTTAAGGGAGGTAAATAAACGGGTAGAAACTGTTCATCCTACAGTTCCAAATCCGTACACCCTCCTAAGTCTCTTGGACCCAGAACACCATTACACTGTCTTGGATCTTAAGGATGCATTCTTTTGCATCCCACTAGCCCCTGGTAGCTAGCCTATATTTGCTTTTGAATGAACCGACCCTAATACTGGAGTCTCAGGGCAACTCACTCGGAGAAAACTGCCTCAGGGGTTCAAAAACTCCCCCACTCTGTTTAATAAGGCACTTAGCCAAAACCTTGCTTCCTTCTGAGCTAAGTTCCCAGAGTGTACCCGACTCCAATACGTGGATAACTTACTCTTGGCTACAAAAACCCAGAAGGCCTGTAAAAAAACCACCCAGTCATTATTGAAAAAACCCTGCAGACTTTGGGGTACCAGGCCGCAGCTAAAAAGGCCTAATTCTGCCAGCCAAAAGTGACTTACCTGGGCTATGTTATAAAAAAGGGCAACCGGGCACTGGCACCCAGCCGAGGCCAAGCAGTGCTGCAAATACCCAACCCTACCACAAAATGCCAAGTTCGAGAATTCCTTGGGGCAGTAAAGTACCGCAGGCTATGAATTTTGGAATTTGCTAAGATAGCCAAGCCCCTGTATGCCTGCGCTGGAGAAAATCAGCCCCTAACATGGACAGAAATGGAGCAACAGGCTTTTGACAAGCTGAAGACTGCCCTGACTGCAGCCCTAGCCTTGGCCTTGCCAGACATCTCTAAACCTTTCCAGTTGTTTGTGCATAAAAAACAGGGAGTCGCTAAGGGGGTGCTCACCCAGACATTGGGACCCTGGTCCTGACCGGTTGCCTACCTTTCAAAAAGACTTGATCCCGTAGCCTCTGGTTGGCCAGCTTGTTTGAGGTCGGTGGCAGCTACGGCCCTGTTAGTCAAAGAGGCAGACAAACTAACCTTGGGGCAGGAGTTGAACTTAGTGGCACCCCATGCGGTGGAGTCACTACTCCATGGGGCTCCGGGAAAATGGATGTCTAATGCCCGCATAGTTCAATATCAGGCCTTACTTTTGGACCAGCCCCGCATAAAATTTTCAAAAACCACAGTTTTAAACCCCGCCACACTGCTACCCGACAGCGAGCCAGTGAAGCCCATACATGACTGCCGGCAGACAATAGATGTCCTCCATGCTGCACGACCGGATCTCACCGACGTCCCCCTGCAGAACCCAGAGGAGGTACTGTATACAGATGGCAGCAGTTTCATGGTCGACGGAGTCAGGTACGCCGGGGCAGCTGTGGTCACTCTAAAGCGGGTTATCTGGGCCCAGGCTCTTCCACATGGAACCTCAGCCCAAAAGGCTGAACTAATAGCTTTAATAAAGGCCTTGGACTGGGCGGAGGAAAAAATTGTTAACATCTACACGGATAGCCGGTATGCTTTTGCCATGGCCCATGTGCATGGTGCCATTTATAAAGAAAGAGGATTGCTTACCTCAGAAGAAAAAATCATCAAAAACAAAGAGGAAATCCGAGCTCTACTAGAAGCTATATGGAAGCCTAAGGCAGTGGCATTGATGCACTGCAGAGGACACCAGAAGGGAGATGCACCAAAGGCAAGGGGAAATAGGGCAGCTAACCTACAGGCCAAACAGGCAGCCTTGGGGCCAGTAAAACCTCTGACTCTTCTTGTGACTCTGCCGGCCCCAACCCTGCCTCCTACCCCAACGTATTTGCCTAAGGAAAAAAACTTTGCCAAAGAACAGGGAGGACGGCAAGATTCCACAAAATGGTGGACTCTACCGGACACAAAAATTGTGCTCCCTAAGGCTCTAGGACAGGCTCTAGTTAAGGACACACACCAGGCCACTCACTTAGGACAAACAAAACTCACCGAGCTGCTGAGGGCCAGATATTACATTCCACACTTGCATGAAATTGTTAGGGAAACTACTACTCGTTGTGAAGTTTGTGCCAGGGTAAATCCAGGAGGCAGTAGGCCTAGTCAGGCAGGGATAAGACTCAGGGGTACTAGCCCAGGGGAACACTGGGAGGTAGATTTTACTGAAATAAAGCCCCCAGCGTGCGGCTATAAGTACTTCCCTGTGTTTGTAGACACTTTCTCTGGATGGGTCAAGGCTTTTCCTACTAGGTCAGAAACCGCACTGGTAGTAGCGAAAAAATTGTTACAGGACCTGGTTCCTCGGTTCGGCTTGCCCCTAACACTGGGATCAAATAATGGCCCTGCATTTACAGCTCAGGTTTCACAGGGCCTGGCAAAGGCCCTGGGCATATCCTGGAAACTGCACTGTGCCTATCGCCCCCAGAGTTCAGGGCAGGTTAAAAGGATGAACCGGACCATAAAGAAAACTTTGACAAAATTCATTCTGGAAACCGGTGAAAACTGGGTCAGCCTACTTCCTTTTGTTCCTCTCCGTACCCGATGTACTCCCTATAAAAAAGGCTTCACTCCTTTTAAGATTATGTTTGGAAGGCCCCCTCCCTTACTCCCCAGACTTGTGAACGCCATACATGCTGGAGTCCATAACCATACACTCCTTAAGTCCTTGCAGGCACTCCAGTCTGTTCAGTCCCAGGTGCACTCGCTCATTGGGGGAACTCGACCTACCCCAGTGAATTTCATTGACCAGCCGGTACCCCCTTCCAGCCAGGGGACAAAGTCCTGGTAAAGAGAGTCACTACCTCTGGCATAACTCCTCGCTGGAAAGAACCCTACACTGTAATCCTGGTCACCCCCACGGCAATCAAGGTGGACGGACTGACTGCCTGGATTCACCACTCACATGTCAAGACTGCCCCCCAGGTGCAGGATGGGAAGCGGTTCCATCCTCAACGGACCCCCCAAAGCTAAAACTATTGCGCCGTTCTCGGTCATCATCCTAATCTCCCTGATTCCTGCAACCACCCTCCAAAAGGCACCCTCCTTGGCACCCACCTACTATCGATGGGTCATCACTGAGGGCTCCACTGGAGCATATGTTAGTTCCTTAACCGAAAAGGGATCCACCCTAGTCAACCTAACCATGGAGTACTCTCCGGAGACACCCATTACCTTCTCCCTGGACCTCTGTGCCCTCCTGGGCCCCCACTTAAATTTCAGAACAAGTGGAAATATAGCTGGGTGTGGCAGTTTAGGGGCAGAGCGACAACTCCAGACCATGGGGCTATATCTGTGCCCAGAATCCACCCCGCCAAAAAATGAAACTGTGGAGACTTAAATGAATTCTTTTGCCCCCATTGGGGTTGTGGAACTATCTCCACTATAACAGGATATACTGCTAACAGAAACTCTTTCATTTTTCTCACCCGAGTCCCTCCCGTAAACCCCTGGCTAACATTCCTGCTCACTGAATTAGCAGGACCCTTGGTGCTAATGGTCCTAGGGTTAATATTTGGACCATGCCTTTTAAACATGCTCCTCAAATTTATCCAGGAAGAAATAGATTCGGTAAAATTAATGGTTCTGAGATCCAAATATGGGCCCTTGTGTCAAAAAGAGGAAACCTATTAAAGATTTAATACATGTTAAAAGAACAGGGAGGAATGTGATATTGTGCTGGCCTAGAGCCAGAACCGGAGCAAAACTATTTT
>NW_022440009.1:0-8022 GCF_009761245.1 Sapajus apella
TATATATATATATATACACACATATATCTTGTGGGACTACTGAAATATATATGTATACTGAAATATATATGTATATATACATATATATTTATATGCGTGTGTGTGTGTGTATATATATGTGTGTGTGTGTATATATATATATATATATAGTGGGAGTACTGAAATCTTTTAGGAAGTGGCCTGTATGAGATCTTGAATAAATCACAATTTGCCTAAGCCAAAGATTCTCTTACTCATTTCCTTGATCAAGATAGAACTATCTGAAATACTGCTATAAAAACGATTATACAAATTATTTTTATATCTATGTCAACGTATAAATTCTTCACTTTCCCTAAGGTATATAATTTGTAATTGTATGATTAGGTTATGAGTTTGCAAAATGTAGACCAACTCTTTCACTTTTACTTTGATGAATTTGTGGTTTTAGTTGATTTAGAATCTTATAAAGCATCTAGGATAAATTTATTCTACCTTTCTATCTGAATACCTGTGAAAATTCTGTTATTTTACCCTATTTCGAAGCTAACAAGTTAGACTCATAGTATCATGGATGCTGGCAGAAGATGTGAAACTCCTAGATCAGAAACCATGAGCTTTATTACTCATAGTGAAGCAGGAAGCATGAGCTTTATGTTCAAATGAATTCCCTTTGTCCCTCAAGTCCCATGGGAAGGAGATGGAGAGACCCAGAGGGATGATGTATATACAGTGGGTTATTGTCACAGCTGTGGAACACTGAAAAAATAATAATCACCTAGAAATAAGATATATTAGCCCTTAATACAGTCTTGCTAAAGATTCTTCAATAATTAGGTCATTCTTTATTCTCCTCTTCCCACCTCTGTGTCTAGCATAAAGTGTATAATAAATAATAGGCACAAAAGTAACTTAAGAAAATAATGAAAAACCAGGGTGGATTAGAATTTTACATATGTGCTTCTTTATTAAGGAAGTAATAAAATCTAATATGGTCTGTGATACACTTACTTGTCTTTATGGACAAGTGCAGGAAAAAAATTAAAATTCACCCAGAACATTTACTTAGTATATTTTATCTTCCAAGCACTAATTTCATATGTGAATTTCATTTTTAGGAAACTCCTCAGTAACCAGGAATGTTAGTTTTAGTTTTGTCTGTTCCAGTAATCTCTGGCAATTTTGGCTTGCAACCGATAACTTTAATCCCTGCTTCTGTCACCACATGGCATTCTACCACTGCCTTTATAACATCTTCTTATAAAGACAACTGTCACATTGAATTAAACATGCTAGTCAGTGTCTGGGCGCTTATAAACTATCCCTATTTTAGAAAATATATCGCTGTGTGTATATATATATATATATATATATATATACACACACACACACACACAGAGAGAGAGAGAGGGATTAAGAGTATAGGTATATATATATTTATACATACACAGATATATGTGTGTGTGTATGTGTATCATATATATGTGGGATTCATATATATATATTAATCTATATATAGATATCCATATACATATGAACCTATATCTGTCTACATACACATGCACAGAATTGGAATTAACTGCATTCTTCTGACTTAAAGATAGAAATCTTAAGCCAGACTGATATGATTCTCCTGCAGCCTTCAGTTTTATTAGTCAAAGGCTACTATAACACTTTTTTCAAATTAAATGATCTACTTAAAAACAAATGTAATATGGATATCTTTTATGTTCTTTATTGCTTTACAACCCCCTTTGGGATTAATAAAGCATAGCAGAAACACAGTCTTTACTTCTCCATTCTTTGTCAGGTAGATTTATGAATCTCAATTGCCAGGATACAAAGAGCTCAAGAATTTCACTTATATGTGTTTATAAAGGGGTAATACAGGGCTAATCTTGAGGTTACCAGACCTCAGAAGACTCCTATAGGAAATTAAATACACTGGTGAGACTTCTAAGGAAAAGTGTGTTCTCTCCCTCTCCCCGTGATCTCAGGGAGTTCTCATTGTTTGGTGTAAGATCTTGGTTGTTATGGTGACTGCAGTGGGCTGAATTTGAAGTGAATTAGAGAAAACACTTCATAGAAGAGAAGTCTTAGCCTATGCAACATTCAATGAGAAGCATAACTATATAAACTGGGCTTAGAAATACCCTAATGATTGTGTTCACCATGACAGTAGATTAGAACAAAACTGGTTTCTTTTTTGCGATAACAAAGAAACCAAACTCTGTATGCCTTAAAGTAACATTATATATTTATGTCTGGTTATTGTAGTTTCTTGAAGACACAGACATAGAGAGACTCCACCTACTTATATTGCTGTGTCTCCAGTAAGTTTCAGTATCTATAATGGTTGGAGAAAGGACATAGAAAAGCACACACCAGATCTCAAATAATTGAGCTGGAAATGGTACAAATTATTACTGCTTATATTTCATTGGCCAAAAAATTACATAATCAGGAAAATATAATCTCCTTGTGAATCCAGCTAAAGAAAATCACTGAAAATAGTGGAGAATGCTGTATACTTATTACAGTGTTATAAAGATACACGTTTGCGTTCAAGTTCCCCACCTTATTATATAGTTTCTTTTAGCTGTTTTTATTGCTTTTAAGAGTGGCCCCTTTTTAATTTATTTTTATTTTTTTAAGAGACAGGGTCTCACTTTGTTGTCCAAGTTGGAGTCCAGTGACAGGATCACAACTCACTGCAGCCCTGAACTCCTGAGCTCAAGCAATCTTCCCACCTCAGCCTTCTGAGTAGCTAGCACTAGAGGCATGTGACACCATAGCCAGCTTTTTAAAAACTTTTTGTAGGGACAGGGTCTCACTATGTCACCCAGGTTGGTTTCAAACTTCTGGCCTCAAGCAGTCCTCCCACCTCAGCCTCCCAAAATGCTGGGATTACAGGCATGAGCCACAAGAATGATATATTTTAATTATAAATGTTCTTACTGTTTGTTTCTGGTGTATAAAAATGCAATTTATATTTGTTTATTAATATTTTATTCAACCTCCTTATTAAAACATCTGAGGAAATTCTAATATTTTGTATATCATTCTGGGTTTCTGTGAAAGATAATGTCATCTATGAATGATAACAATTTAATGTCTTCCTTTCCAGACAATTTAATGTCTTCCTGTTTTTTTCTTTTATATTATGGTAATTAAGATTTCCAATGATATGCTAAATAGAGGAAGCATTAGTATTACTTTACTGTTTATAATTTTAAAAGAATGTTTCCCATATTTTAAACCCACGGTCATGCTACCCATAGAATTTTAGTAGATCTTTATCAGATTAAGGTAATTTCTAGTTTTTCTCATATGTATTTTATATATGTTTTTCTTAAAATTTTGGTGTGAATATGACTATCGCATATTCATTCTGCTTATTAGGGTAAACCATATAAAACCATCCCACGATAATGTGAATTTAAATATAGTGCTGCTGAGATTTAACTACTGTCAATTCTTCTTCCAGAATATGTTCTTAATAATTTACCTTTGATAGACTTTAAGGGATACATAGGAAATAAAGGATGTTGATAATGAAATACTAGCTTCATCTCCAGAAAAGAGAAGAAGCAGTCTGTGGTCCCTGAGCTCCCAGTATTCTCACCGGGCCAACAAAATTAACTCTAATTTACAAGAAAATTGTTGGAAACATTACTTTGTCTCTGATGTCCCAGTTAGGAACAACACCCAGAAACATCCTCACTGCCATCGAAACATTTAACTGTTCATAAGTATCACTAAATACACCACAGTCTAGCATTTAAGTGGATGGTACAGAAGGCCCACTGAAATGCTGGCAATTTAGTTGAATCTAGAGTAACATAGTCCACCGTTTTTTCACAATAGAATTTCTTGGGACCTGATGTCACAGCAAGAGAAGACTTACTTTAATTTGCTTTGATTCATCATTTTATATCATGCCTTTCTACTTCTCTTGATTTTAGGAATGGCCCAAGTATTAGGAAGCAATTGTCATGTTCCTAATTTTGAAAGTAATTATTTTGATATTTCACAAATAATTACCACATTTACTGAGATATTCATCATGACTCTAGCTAGGTTGTTTGAGTTTTCTTTACATTTATTCCAAGTATTTATATGCATTATAAATTGTATTTCTACCAAACTATTTTGCACTTATTTTGTCCTATTTTCTTGCTTTGGAGGGGGAGGGTGGTGCTAATTAAGATGTTTCTTTTACTTCTTTGAGTGTTCTTCTTTCTACTCCAGCCTTTGTGGCTGAAAATCACAAATGTTTATATGCTCAAAATTCTGTTGGTTGGTAATTTGGGCTGATCTCAGCTCCATGTGGTATCAGCTAAGCTCACTTATATAAATCATTTTCTGTCATTTTCAAGGAATATCTTCTAGAAGAAAAGCGAGACTGCAATATTATAGTTGCAAGAGGATAAAATCCTATCCCAGACTAGTTTTTCAACCTGGCATAGTAACTATGAAAACAGCAAAAATCTGTTATAAAAGAATAGACATTGGTTGGCTCTCAAATATGAATGTAGGCAGTTGTTTAGTTAACTATTTTGTTGGATCAAAAGTTCCTAGTAACCTGAACTACACTTGTAACGTCTACTGCATTGTTCAGCACCTTTCATTAGGTTTTGAACAGATGAGTCTAATCACAGTTCAAACCTGTGCACTCCAGATTTTGCCTGACTGATGCACTTGAAGATCTAGTCTCCATGAACACATTGCATCTAAAGCAGGCATCGCCTGTAAGTGAATTTAAGGAAAACAAAAATATGTGAAGATGGAGACTGTCTTAAAATACAACATGCTGGTGAAAATAGTAACTAAGGCAACAGCAGTAATGGGAGAAGTGTTCAGTACTATCTACAGATGGCCATCTTAAATAAATATTCCAATTATTCTGCAACTGATTTGGCTAGAGCATATCCAGTGCAAATAAGTTGACTAATAAGAAGCTATTACACTAACTGTTTCTGCCATAGTCCAGGATGTTGGTTTTGATTATACCAACTCAAATCTAACAACTCTCCCCATAATTTATATATATATAAAAATTTTATATAAACATGTATATATATAATTTATATATATGTATGCATATATGCATAAAATTCTGAATGGATTTATTAACATAGCAGTTTACTGATATTCTTTGTGTATATGTTCTTATTTCCACCTGGATTTTGATGTCTATAAAGGTAAACAAAACATTTTATTCAGCCCTAATATCTTTGCAGCTAATAATATCTGTTGGCAGAAAATTTATCATAGTAAAAATCAAGAGATTAGGGATTAGATTTAGTTTGGTTCCTGCTAAATTGCATGACCATAGTCACCATATTTTTCCCTAGGTCTCAGATTCTAATATAAAATTAGTATTTGTGATTTTACAATTATTATTAGAAAACATTCCTAGTAGTTTTCATATTATTACTTAAAAAGTCATTTAACTTAAACTGATGAATTAAATTATATAATATATCCCTTAGGTGTGGTCAGTTATTGACTGGAATTTACTAAATGTAACTCGGGGTTTTTAATTAATACTAATAAGGATGTATGTTGAACTGAAGAAATAACATGGTTTCAAGATTAAGAAACTATGTTCAAGAGCCAGACTGTTTAGCATGTTAATGAATAATATGTTGCCTCACTTAACTCATCTGTAAGAGGATGAAATAATATTTATTTCATAGTCTTATTAGAAAGATTAACCAAGAAAATATTACTACAGTACTTCAAATGTGTCTGGCATATTAAAGGGCTCATTACCTAGTTATATGCCATTGTATGTTATGATTTGAGAAGACTTTTGGATGCTTGCTAGGATACATTTTCATTTATCTCAACACCAGGAAGAACTAGCAGCCTGTATCATCATAAGCTGACTCACAAAGTAATTATTCTTCAGAAAAATATGGACTAAGGAGAAAATATCAAATACAGGGTATAGGACCATGTTTAAGAGAAACTATTTCAGGTATGGGGTGCTTTTTGGTCTTGTGGTTTTTTTAACTTTAAGATAAAATACAATGTTTTAGAAATGACATTATCCATGGAGAAGGGTTAAAATTTATTGTCATTAATAAAATCTACAAAAGAAATAAGGATGACCTCAACCTGCCTAATCTGAAAATCTTCTCTTCCTTCTGTTTCTGTAAATAAGGTATCCTAGCCAAACAATCCTTTTTCTCAAATGGAGGAGGTATATTTCCTGCTCATCCCTGGAAGGGTTCCCTTCCAGCATGTAAAATTATTCAAATTATGACAATCATACCCTCTCATAAAAACAAGGGACACCTCAGCTTCTTAATACTAACTAGCCTGCTTCCCACTGCCCATGGTTGCTTATTCTGTTCCTTAGTGCAAGTCTCGTATATGCCTGGCCTGTGGTGCCCTCCTCCTCCTGGCTGTGAATGTGTGTAATCAGTAAACTTCTGTATTAGTCCATTTTCATGCTGCTGATAAAGACATATCAGAAACTGGGAAGAAAAAGAGGTTTAATTGGACTTAACAGTTCCACATGCCTGGGGAGACCTCAAAATCATGGCAGGAAATGAAAGGCACTTCTTACATGGCAGTGGCAAGAAAAGATGAGGAATATGTAAAAGCAGAAACCCTTGATAAAACGATGAGATCTTGTGAAACTTATTCACTACCAAGAGAACCATATAGAGGAAACGACCTCCATGATTCAAATTATCTCCTACTGGGTTTCTTCTACAACACATAGGAATTATGGGAGTACAAATTTAAGATGAGATTTGGGTGGGGACACAGAGCCAAACCATATCAACTTCTGTGAATCTTTATCTGTCCACTCAGGTGTTGTGTGTTTGGCTGTCTTCGTAAACCTAGGGCAAGAGGCTCTCACCAGCAATGTAAATAGAAGGTGATTAAAACAATTTATTCATTTACTCAAAAATCTGTTGGTTCAGTGGTTCCAATTGGTCAGGGATTGAGCCAGACTTTTCGCTTATGTTAATATTTAATCAGCTCTCCAATACTGCTGTGATCTTCATATTACAAGTAAGAAAATCTTTCTGTTATTCAGAGAGATTAAGCGATTGCCCAAAGTTACAGAGAAACTAATATTTGAACCCAGGTCTTTTTCTAAATCTCACACTATTTTCACCACCTTCCATTGCTTTATTAAAGGTAAATTTATTCTGTATAAATATACAAGACAATATACTATAACAAGTTTTTTTCAAGACATAAGAAAATATTCTTAAATTGGACAAGCAACTTTTTCCCTAGTAGCTCATTTTTCACTGACAATATTAAATTAAAAAACTCCCTAAATTACATATTAATAATAAAAGTGGAATGAAGCTGGAACAACATTTGAAATGTGACATCCATTAGTGTGATCAGTTTGTGCTAGAAAGGGTACCAAAATGGGCCTAAACCATTGGGACTTCACTTTTGGTCTTGAGCTTTCTTATCTTTCCCCAAACTTCTTGAGCTTCTCTATAATAGACTTATTTAAGTTGTCCTCATTTATGTTCTTTCAAACATGACTAGTCCCCAGAAAGTCTGAGTGAATACACCAGAGGATGGATCCTAAAGGGATCTGGGAGTCTCCCTGAGGTTTACAAACTAATTGGTCTAAAGGTACAAATACTTTCTCCCCTCTAATTATTCTGTTTTTCATATAAATGCTATGAGCTCTTTACATTCTCTTCTATGAGTTTGACTATTTTATAAATACCTCATGTAAATGGATTCATGCAGTATTTGTCCTTCTGTGATTGGTTCACTTCATTTAGCATAATGTCCTCTAGGTTAATCCCCATTGTCACAAATGGTAGGATTTCCCTCTTTTATAAGGTTGAACCATTCCATTGTGTATACATACACCAGGTTTTCTTTCTCCCTTCATATGAAGATGGACATTTGGGCTGTTTGCATATCTTGAATATTATGAATAATGCTGCAATGAACATAGGAGGCAAATATCTCTTCAAGATCCTGATTCCATATATATATATATATATATATACACACACATATATATATACACATATATATATA
>NW_022440010.1:0-8022 GCF_009761245.1 Sapajus apella
GCCATTTCCTTTGCCTGGAATGCAGCCCTCTCCCCAACCATATACACCTTGCCTGACTGACTTGAGCACACCCTGGTATGGGTCTCGGTTTGAATCTCCTCAGAGAGCCTTTTCCTTATCATCTAATTTAAAGTAGGTCTCTGTTATATAGTCTCTCCCAGCACCCTGTACTTTCCTTTGTAGCATTTATCACAATTTGTAATTATAGATTGTTTCATATTTGTCTGTCTTCCTGGGTTGTGGGCTTCGTGAGGGCAAGGACTATTTCTATTTAACTCAGCACTGGGTGCACAGAAAGATTTCCATAAATATTAAATGAATGAGTAAACAAATATGAGCCTGGCATGGTGTCTCATGCCTGAAATCTCAACACCTTGGGATGTCAAGGCTGGTGGATCACCTGAGGTCAGGAGTTTGAGACCAGCCAGGCCAACATGGTGAAACCCCATCTCTACTAAAAATACAAAAATTAGCCAGGCGTGGTTCCATGTACCTGTAATCCCAGCTCCTCGGGCGTCTGAGGCAGGAGAATCGCTTGAACCCAGAGGCAGAGGTTGCAGTGAGCCGAGATCATACCACTACACTCCAACCTGGGCTATAGAATGAGACTGCCTCAACAACAACAAAAAAAGCAGGGGAGGGGAGGGCGTGGTGGCTCCCGCCTGTAATCCCAGCACAGGAGGCCGAGGTGGGCGGATCACCTGGGGTCAGGAGTTTGAGACCAGCCTGTCCAATATGGTGAAACCTCATCTCTACTAAAATTACACACACACACAAAAATTTAGTCGGGCCTTGTGACACATACCTGTAATCCCAGCTACTTGGGAGGCTGAGGGAGGAGAATCACTTGAACACGCCACTGCACTTCAGCTTGGGTGACAAGAGTAAGACTGTGTCTCAAAACAAACAAAGAAACCCAAATGTGATGCCTAATTAGAACAGAACAGGCACAGTGGCTCACGCCTGTAATCCCACCACTTTTGGAAGCCAAGGTGGGTGGATCACTTGTCTCAGGAGTTGGAGACCAGGCTGGGCAAAATGGCAAAACCCCATCTCTCCAAAAAATACAAAAATATTAGTTGGGCATGGTGTTGTGCACCTGTAGTCCCCGATGCTCAGGAGGTTGAGGTAGGAGAATCTTTTGAGCCCTGGAGGTCCAGGCTGCAAACCTATTAAAAGTATGTTACAGGATTAGAAGAACATTTGGTATGGCTTGTATGTTAATTTTGTTTGTGGGGCATCCAGAAGCCAAAGATTTGCCTTTTTCTCAGCCATACTGAAAATAACCATGGGTTGAATTGTAGACTTTTCAGTGTTAAAAACATATTTAAAGTTGAATGTAGCCTTATGGATGAAGAAACAGAAGTTGTGGCCTGCCAAGGTTACACAGCTTGTGAATGGCACCGCTATTTCACCACATCAAATAACGGCCATGTTGGCGACGACTTTTTTTTTTTTTAAATGTAATACTGTCTATTTAACTTCAAAAACATTTCAGCATTCTAAACATACAAAAAAAAAAAAATAACAGAATGTTGCAAATCGTGTTAAGTACAGAAGGTTCTTGAACTCTCATTGATGCAGCGGCTCTTCACTTTGCTGACAATGAAGAGTTCTACAGTTTGTTTAAAAACAAACAGTTTAAAAACACTGCACATAAAAAAGAGAAAACAAAAATATCTCATGCCAGCTGACCCGCTTTGTCCACAGCTAAGATGGTAGCAGAATGCTATGTCACTATATACAGAAACAAGACAACCTGAAGCTAAATGGATGCCCACTGCAGAGTCAGCAGGTCCAGCCTCACAGTGCACGAGCCACAGCCCCTCCAAAAGACATCTTTCTCACAGCCTCAACGCCAGGCAAGGAGCATCAAGAGTTTGTCTTGGTTGTTTTGTTATTTTTACAAACTATAAACACAGTTGATAACTCAGGATTTCTAGCCAATAACCATATAGTCAACAGCACCTTACAAATAAAAAAAAATGCCAGAAACATCTTTAAATGCCTTGTCACACCAATCGCAAAGTGCACAGAGTGCTCTTTTCATTTTAACACAAGAGTGCCTTTTCATTTTAAAAATGTTTGGAAATATGTACAATTTTGATACAGTTTCAGGGTGCTCCAGACACCCATGGCCACTTCATGTAAACCACTGACAATCTCTAGAGCACTTTGAGAGACTACAATATGATCATGATCAAATTTTGTACTTAAACCTAATGAGGGCAACAGACACTTCTCAAGTAAGAGATGTGTCAATTACGGCACTCTCCTACTCTAAGTATTCACAAGGAGACAGATAAACAGTTTTTTTATTCATCCTCCTCCTCCTCCTCCTCTTCCTCCTCTTCCTCCTCCTCTTCTTCATCTTCCTCTTCCACTTTTTTCCTGGCAACTTTAGCAGGACGCTTTGCACCATCAAACTTTCCTTTCGACTTATAGTCAGCAACATCCTTCTCATACTTCTCCTTCAGCTTTGCCGCCTTAGTGATGTAAGGCTGCTTTTCGCTGTCATTTAGGTTACTCCACATCTCACCCAGCTTTTTTGCCACGTCTCCAACAGAGATGCCAGGGTTTGTGGATTTGATCTTGGGGCAGAATTCTGAGCAGAACAGGAAGAAGCCAGACGGTGGCCTTCTGGGGTCATTAGGATCCTTCTTCTTCTTGCCTCCCTTAGCTGGTCCATAATCCTTCATTTCCCGATCATAGAGTACTGTACTTTATCCGCCTTTGCCATTTCATCAAATTTAGATTTCTCTTTCCCGGACATTGTCTTCCACCTCTCAGAGCATTTCTTGGAAAATTCTGCAAAATTGACAGGGACCTCTGGGTTTTTCTTCTTATGTTCTTCTGTGCACATCTGCACAAAGAAGGCATAAACAGACATCTTGCCCTTTGGTTTCTTGGGGTCACCTTTAGCCATCCTGACTGTATTGTTTGCTAGTCTCATTGGTGACTTCTTAAAAAAAAAATTGAGAGAACCAACCAGAACGTATTCAGAATGGCTTCCTAGTAATTTTTTTTCACTAGGACATAGCAATGAGCTTTGAAAAAGGGGAGAAAGGATGAAATTATATATGCTAAACAAGCTAATGTAAATAGGATATATATATACACATATATACATATATACACGTGTGTGTGTGTGTGTGTGTGTGTGTGTGTGTGTGTGTGTGTATTTTTTATTTTTTGGAGACATGAGGTCACACTATAGTGCCCAGGCTGGTTGGGAACTCCCGGGGCTTAAGTGATCCTCTCGTCTCAGCCTTCCAAAATGTTGGGATTATAGGCACGAGCCACCACACCTGGCCTATTTACAATTATTATCACATAATATTCTGAATGATTTTCAAGTTTGTTTAGTCATAATTTACTTTTCAAAGAAATAAACTTTTGAGCCGGAGATGGTGGCTCAGGCCTGTAATCAGAGCACTTTGGGATGCTGAGGCAGGAGTATGGCTTGAGACCAGGAGTATGAGACTAGCTTGGGCAACATAGCAAAGATCCCATATCTATAAAAAATAGTAATAAAAATTAGTAGAGCATGGTGCACACATCCATAGTTTTAGCTACTCAGGAGGCTGAGGCAGGAGGATCACTTGAGCCCAGGCAGTTGAGCTTGCAGTGAGCCATGATCATGTCACTGCACTCCAGCCTGGGCGACAGAGTGAGACTCTGACTCTAAAGATAATAACAATAATAATAAAATAAAATGTGGCTACTAGAAAATTTCAAGTACAGCTAGTGCTTGACTTACGACCACGATTGGTTCCGACAGACCCGTCGTAACACAATTTGGTCGTAAGTTGAGTAGGCTATATGCACGCGGAGATGGTAGTGCTGCCGGAAGCTGGTCTGCACTGTCGTACACCCAGCTGGGCAACGTTTGCGCTGCCAGACGTGGAGCAGTCGTGGCTAGCAATTGTGGTCGTAAAGTCGAATGGTCGTAAGTTGCATAGGTTGTAAGTCGATCAATACCTGTACCTTTCTCGTGGACAGCACTGTGCTAGAGATTAGAGGTAGATTCGAAGATTATGTCATCTATTGCTTAGTCTCAAGAAGACTATGACATCAATTTTAATTATCCCGAGCCAGTTGCTCTCACCATCTTCTTTAGCCATGGATTATATCACACACCCCAACTACTAACATATGTCATTGGGCTAAAGATGGTGTGGATAAGTCAACACTAATGCAAATCATCATTAAAAAAGGTGAACCCAAAGAAACTTTTTTTTTTTTTTGAGACAGTGTCTTGCTCTGTTGCCCAGGCTGGAGTGCAGTGGTGGGATCTTGGCTCACTGCAACCTCCATCTCCTGGATTCAAGTGATTCCCCTCCCTCAGCCCTGAGTAATTTGGACTACAGGTGGGCACCACCATGACTGGCTAATTTTTTGTATTTTGTAGAGACCGGGTTTCACCATGTTGGCCAGGATGGTCTCAATTTCCTGACCTCGTGATCCACCTACTTGGCCTTGGCCTCCCAAAGTGCTGGGTTTACAGGCGTGAGCCACCACACCTGGCCAAAACATTTATATTAATGATAGAGTAAAAATATAGTTTTATATATGATTATTAGTAAATTCTCATTGCTCTTCTTTCTTTTCAACACATTTTAACTTTTCTCCTTTCATCAAATTTAATGATTTTCTGCATTGACCAAAGTTTTATACATTTCTCAATTCATTTATTAAGGTTTGAAAGTAGGCTTTTAAAAAGTGTATAGTTATCCATTGCAGCTTAACAGATTAATTCAAAACTTAACATCTTAAAACAACAAACATGTATTATCTCACAGTTTCTATGGGTCAGGAATCTGGGTGTGGCTTAGGTGGGTTCCTTTGGCCCAGGTTGGCCCACAAGCTATAATCAAAGCCAGGACTGCAGTCTTCTTAAGGCTTGACTGCAGGAGCCTTGACTTCTAAGCTCTAATATGTGCCTGTTGTCAGGCCTCATGTCCTCCCCGGCCAACGGCCAGGGACATTGGCTCATTGCCTCATGGACCTTTTATGGGGAAGCTCAAAACATGGTAACTGACTTCTCTCAGAAGGAGAGACGGCAAACAAGATGGAAGCAACTGTCTGATTTTTATTTTTTTAGACAGAGTCTCACTCTGTTGCCCAGGCTGGAGTGCAGTGGCGCCATCTCGGCTCGCTGCAGCCCGGACTTCCCTGGTTCAAGTGAACCTCCCACCTCAGCTTCCGGAGTAGCTGGGACTCCAGGCACACACCACCAGGCCTGGCTAGTTTATTTGTATTTTCTGTAGAGACAGGGTTTTGCCATGCTGCCAAGCTAATTTTTTAGGGTTTTGTTTTGCTTTGTTTTTTTTTTTTGTTGTTGTTTGTTTTTTTTGTTTTTCTTAGGAGCGGAGGTTTAATAGAAGAAAGAGAAAGGAGAACAGCTCTCTCTTTAGTGGAGAGAGGAGCTTCTGCGAGGAAAAAACCTGCTTTGTTTCTTTAAGACAAGGTCTCACTGTTTCCCAGGCTGGAGTGCAGTGATTTGATCATGGCTCGCTGCAGCCTTGAATTCCTAGGCTTAAGAGATCCTTCTGCCTCAGCCTCCTGAGCAGCTGGGACTATAGGCTCACATCACCATATCTGGCTAATTAAAAAAATTTTTTTGTAGAGACAGGGTCTGAGTTTGCTGCTCAGGCTGGAAGCCACAGTTTTTTATAACCAAATTGTGAAAATGACATGCTGTCCATTTTGCCACGTTCTTTGTGTCCGAAGGAAGTCATTAAGTCATACACCCAGGGGAGGGCATTATACAAAAGCATGAATGCCAGGAGGTGGAGATTCTTAGGACCAGCATAGAGTTTGATAGTTGTGAGCCATTTTAACTTTAACTGAAATCCATTAATAATCCCTTGAATAATTGAGAATGATTCAAGCAGAGACACTCTTTAGTTAATAGGATTCTTTTTTGTTAACCATAAATCTGGAGATGTAATGAAATGTTGTTGGTGTATATACTTAATAGCAACCCTAACTGAAGACATTTGGGATGCTGAGATTTTCAGAATTATGTTCATGATTTTTAGAGGGCAAAGCAGAGGAAAGAAAATTTATGAAACCTAGTTCATCCTCTAAAATTATAAAAGTGTCCGTAAAATTCACTAAATGATGTATTTCGAAATTTTATAGCCAGAAGTGCCCAGGAATGGCTTTGTTTACAGGCAAGTAAGTCACTGGGCACCCTTGGAGACTTTCTTGTGTTATTGGCAAGGTTTACATTTTCCCGTTGCCTTTCCATGGCATGAAAACTTGTGCTGCTCTGAGAATATCACCAAATTCCCATTTCAAATTAATGCCCTCATATAAAATTGATCCCCATCCTTTCATTTCCCTACCTTCATCTCTCACTGCACCCCAACAGGAGTTTTCTGTTTGCCACCTGAACTCAGCTAGTTATCTCTCCCTACAGGGCCATCACCTAGCAATCACTCAAATTGATAATAGATTCTTCATATTGACTCTATCAAGCCATGTTTTTCCCTTTCTTTCCTTTAAAAGTCACCTTCCAGACTAATTCTAGCAGATTTCTAATCACAGAAATCTAATTAGACTTGAATTAAGATGCACACCAGGCCAGGCATCGTGGCTCATGCCTGTATTCTTTTTTTTTTTTTTTTTTTTTTTTGAGATGGAGTTTCGCTCTTGTAACCCAGGCTGGAGTGCAATGGTGCGATCTCGGCTCACCTCCTGGGTTCAAGCAATTCTCCTGCCTCAGCCTCCTGAGTAGCTAGGGCTGCAGGCATGCGCCACCATGCCCAGCTAATTTTTGTATTTTTAGTAGAGACGGGGTTTCACCATGTTGACCAGGGTGGTCTCCATCTCTTGACCTTGTGATCCACCCGCCTCAGCCTCCCAAAGTGCTGGGATTATAGGCGTGAGCCACCACGCCCGGCCTGGCCCATGCCTGTAATCTCTGCACTTTGGGAGGCTGGGGGCGGCGGGGGGGTTGAGGTGGGACGAATCACCTGAGGTCAGGAGTTCGAGACCAGCCTGACCAACGTGGAGAAACCTGGTCTCTACTAAAAATGCAAAATTAGTTGGGCGTAGTGACACATGCCTGTAATCCCAGCTACCTGGGAGGCTGAGGCAGGAGAATTGCTGGAACCAAGGAGGCGGAAGCTGCAATGAGCTGAGATCATGTCAGTGCACTCCAGCCTGGGCAGCAAGAAGAAAAAAATACAGATCAGGGAGAGCAGGGAGGAGATTGGGAGTTGTTATCAGATTGGGGTATTGAAATTTAAGATTTCAAAGATAGAGGATTTCAAGGTATAACAATAGAAATGAACTGGTAAACTGTGGTCAGAGTTGTTGGCAGCAAGGACATCTATGTTCTTTAAGGGTAGACAATAGGATAAGTATTTGTCATGAAAAGTGTTGGGGTGAGGAGGTGCAAGTGAATGAGTAACCAACTGTGAGTGCAACATTCCTTCCACTCAATTCAGGAAGTGAAAAGTTGTATAAGAGATTACAGTTTAAAAAGGTGGTGATGGCCAGACCAGGTCGCTCACACCTGTAATCCTAGCACTTTGGGAGGAGGCCGAGGTAGGCGGATCGCTTGAGCTCAGAAGTGCCAGAGTGGCGGCCGAGGTAGGCGGATCGCTTGAGCTCAGAAGTGCCAGAGTGGCCTGGGCAACATGACAAAACCCAATGTCTACAAAAAATACAAATATTAACCAGGCATGGTGGTACATGCCTAAAGTCCCATCTACTCTGGAGGCTGAGGTGGGAGAATCGCTTGAGCCTAGGAGGCAGAGATTTCGGTCAGCTGAGATTTCACCACTTCACTCCAGCGTGGGTAACAGAGTGAAACCCTGTCTCAAAAAAAAAAAAAAAAAAAAAAAAAGGTGGCGGTAGCTAAGAGGAATACATGATAAGCCAGATTTTAATTAAAAACAAACAAAAAACATGATTTGAACTAACCAAAAGCGATTGGCCTGTGTGAATTATCCTGGAAGGTGCACCCAGCTTCCATCTCCTGATGCCAAATCTACAACCTATAATCCT
>NW_022440011.1:0-1914 GCF_009761245.1 Sapajus apella
CTCTACTAAAAATACAAAAAAAAAAATTAGCTGGGCATGGTGGTGCGTGCCTGTAATCCCAGCTACTCAGGAGGCTGAGGCAGGAGAATTGCCTGAACCCAGGAGGCGGAGGTTGCGGTGAGCCGAGATCGCGCCATTGCACTCCAGCCTGGGTAACATGAGTGAAACTCCGTCTCAAAAAAAAAAAAAAAAAAAAAAGAAAGAAAGAAAGAAAGAAAGAAAGAAAGAAAGAAAATTCTGTCTTTATATTTTATCATCAACAAAGTTATTGGATAATATTGTCTCAGCCCCTCCTGGAAATGTCTTCTCTGAATTACACTGTAGCCTTGTGCTATAAGGTATTATATGAATATTCTGTTTGAATAGTGTGTGTTTGTGTGTAGAGTCAGGGATCTCACTATATTGCCCAGGCTGGTCTTGAACTCCTGGCCTCAAGTGATCCTCCCACCTCAGCCTCCTGAATAGCTGTGACTACAGGTGCACATCACTGAACCCAGATAATTAAAAAAAAATTTTTGTTTTATTTCATTTAAAAAAAATTTTTTTTTTCTTTAAATAAAGATGGAGTTTCACCATGATGGCCAGGCTGGTCTTGAACTTCTGACCTCAGGTGATCACCCACCTCAGCCTCCCAAAGTGCTGGGATTACAGGTGTGAGCCATCACAATGGGTCAACATTTGCATTTTTCAAATTCTATCCTTGGCAGGCTGCAGTGTCTCATGCTTGTAATGCTAGCACTTTGAGAGACTAGCTGGGTGGATTGCTAGAGCTCAGGAGTTCAAAACCAGCCTGGCCAACATGGCAAAACCCCATCTATTAAAAAAAAAAAAGAAAGAAAGGAAATTCTGTCTTTATATTTTCTCATCAACAAAGTTGTTAAATAATATTGTCTCAGCTCCTCCTGGAAATGTCTTCTCTGAATTACACTGTAGCCTTGTGCTATAAGGTATTACATGAATATTCTGTTTGAATAGTGTGTGTGTGTGTGTGTGTGTGTGTGTGTGTGTGTGTGTGTGTAGTCGGGGATCTCATATATTACCCAGGCTGGTCTTGAACTCCTGGCCTCAAGTGAGGCCTCCCACCTCAGCCTCCTGAATAGCTGTAACTACAGTTGCACATCACTGAACCCAGATAATTTAAAAATGTTTTTAAGAGACGAGTTGCTATGTTGCCCAGGCTGGTCTCAAACTCCTGGGCTCAGGAGATCCTCATGCCCCAGCCTCCCAAGTAGCTGGGACTACAGGTGCATGCCACCATTCCTTGCTTAGTGTTTCCTGTCTTTCATAGTTAAGGGCATTTCCTACTGAATTATTCAATATCCTTCATAAAGGAAAAAGAAAAAGCCCAGGCAGGAACGTTGCCACTCCAGGCCTTCCTTGCTTGAGTTTCCATTTATCAGCATCATCTTTTATTGAGGAATTTCTAGTTCTTGAGCTAGAAAGTTCTTTCCTCCTGGTCCTTCAGAGGACTCCGATCCTCCTTTTCAGCCTTTGCACACTCTAGGTTACCATGGCCAGGAGCCCTGTTGAGTGCCAAGCTTACAACGCCATCTCTAATAGGAAAGAATCCATAGACAGTGGACACTCCCCATGCAGAGGGACATGTGGTAGGATAAGTGGCAGAGTGCAGCAGAAAAGCAGATGTTGGCCGGGCGCTATGGCTCACGCCTGTAATCTCAGCACTTTGGGAGGCCGAAGCAAGCGGATCACTTGAGGTCAGGAGTTCAAGACCAGCCTGGCCACATGGCAAAACCCCATCTCTACTAAAAATACAGAAAATTAGCTGGGTGTGGTGGCACCTGCCTGTAATCCCAGCTACTCTAAAGGCTGAGGCAGGAGAATCACTAGAACCCAGGGGGTGGAAGTTGCAGTGAGCCGAGATTGCACCACTGCACTCCAGCCTAGGCAACAGAG
>NW_022440011.1:2014-8020 GCF_009761245.1 Sapajus apella
AGGAAGGAAGGAAGGAAGGAAGGAAGGAAGGAAGGAAGAAAGGAAAGAAAGAAAGGAAAGAAAGAAAAGAGAAAGAAAGAAAGAAAGAAAAGAAAAGAAAAGAAAAGAAAAGAAAAGAAAAGAAAAGAAAAGAAAGAAAGGGAGGGCCTCCTGGAGGAGGAGGTGGCACTTCAGCAGAATCTTGAAGGCTGAGGATTCTGCCAGGTTGGGAAGGTGTGTAGGGGTGGGAAACAGAAGGAATCGCAGAGAATAAAACAGCATGAGGGGTGCAACAGGCTTCCTCTGGGATGCTGTGAGCTGCACGGCCTGAGCAGAGCCAGGGCAGAGGGAGCGATCAGCAGGGGAGCCCCGACAAGGAATTGACAGGGACCAGGCAGACACCACATGGCTAAACAACAACAAAGAAGTCTGGACTCTATCCTGGCCCACAGGTGAATCAATCACGTCTCCCCCTTGCTTCAGCTTAGATGAGATTGGAGTTTTAAAACAGAATTTCTGCTAAAACACCAAGAGAAAAGCAAACAAATACGAAAGCATATAAACAAAAAGCTCAGAGGTCCAGATTTCTCAGCCTGCTCCACTGAGCTCTGGCCCCAGATGGGCTTGGTCCCAGCCCTGTTTCTCTCCTTACCCTGGCCCATGTGGGCGCCGGGCCTGCCCAGCACCAGCCGTCGGTCCCAACAAGGGGGCAGATGGGATTTCCGCTCCTTCCGGATCCCATGTCTGAAGAGTCAGCTCTGGACTGACTCTTGCTTTCACAGAGGTCGGCTGAGCTTCGGTTCTGTAGCTGTCCCTGGAGGTCTGGTTCTAAATCAGGGATCAGCGAATGCTTTCTGTCAAGGGCTACGTAGTAAACATGCTGGGCTGGGCAGGCCATTCGTGTCTGTCACAACCACTGCAGATTAGGCTTTAGATGGCATGTAACGTCTTTAGACGGCATGTAAACAAAAGCGAATGAATGTATTCCAAGGAACCTTTATTTATAAACACTGAAATTCAAATTCATATCATTTTCATATGTCATAAAATATTATCCCTTTTTTTTTTTTTTTTTTTTTTGTGACAGGGTCTTACTCTGTCACCCAGGCTGGAGTATCTTAGGATAATCACAACTCACTGCAACCTCCACCTGCCGGGTTCAAGTGATTCTCGTGCTTCAGCCTGCCGAATAGCTGGGACTACAGGCGCACCACCACCCCCGGCAAATTTTTGTATTTTTTAGTAGAGGTGGGGTTCCACCATGTTGGCCAGGCTGGTCTCAAACTCCTGGCCTCAAGTGATCCGCCCACCTCGGCCTCCCAAAGTGGGATTTCAGGAATGAGTCACCACATCTGGCCTGATTTATTTTTTTAATTTTTTACAGACAGGGTCTCACTCTGTCACCCAGGCTGGAGTGCAGTGGCACAGTCATGGCTCACTGCAGCCTCAACCTTGCAGGCTTCAGTGATCCTCCCGCCTCAGCCTCCTGAGTAGCTGAGAATAAAGGCATGCACCAATACACCTGTCTAATTTTTTTTAATTTTTTGAGGAAATGGGTCTTCCTATGTTACTCAGGCTGGTCTTGAAATCCTGGCCTCAAGTGATCCTCCTGCCTCAGCCTCCCAAAGCACTGGGATTACAAGTGTGAGCCACCACACCCAGCCTCTATTTTAATTTTTTTCCCAACCAGTTAAAACTTTTCACACCATTCTTAGCTCATGGAGTACAAAAACAAACAACAGGCCAGATTTAATATTTTTATTATTTATTAATTTGAAACAAATGATACTAATATATAGCATTTGCTGAGCATCTTCTAGTTGCCAGGTATGCACCACAGAGGGTTGCTATTAAGAATAAATGCGGCTGGGCGTGGTGGCTCACACCTGTAATCACAGCACTTTGGGAGGCTGAGGCAGGCAGATCACCTGAGGTCAGGAGTTTGAGACCAGCCTGGCCAACATGATGAAACTCATCTCTATTAAATACAAAAATTAGCTGGGTGTAGTGGTGTTTCTGTAATCCCAGCTACTTGGAAGGCGGAGGCAGGAGAATCCCTTAAACCCAGGAAGCAGAGATTACGATGAACTGAGATCATGCCCCTGCACTCCAGCCTGGGCAACACAGCATGACGTCATCTCAAAAAAAAAAGAATAAATGAGATAATGCAGGTAAAGCATTTAGCGGAGGGCCTGCACTAAGGTCTCAATCATTGTCAGCATTCATTATTATTACCACCATTATTATTGTTTATATACCTTATATTTAATTGGCAAAGCAACTAAGAAATACAAGATAACTATTTTTTTTTTTAAAGGAATTTCGCTCTTGTCGCCCAGGCTGGAGTGCAGTGGCATGAACTCGGCTCACTGCAACCTCCACCTCCTGGGTTCAAGCAATTCTCCTGCCTCTGTCTTCCAAATAGCTGGGATTATAAGCATTGCATCACTCCTGGCTAATTTTTTTTATTTTTAGTAGAGATGGGGTTTCACCATGTTGGCCAGGCTGGTCTTGAACTCCTGACCTCAGGTGATCCACCTGCCTTGGTCTCCCAAAGTGCTAGGATTACAGGCGTGAGCCACCGTGCCCGGCCCAAGATAATGCTTAATATCCCATTGAGGATCAGAAAATTAAGTACTTTGTGAAACTACATGGCTAGCAACTAGCGGACCTAGGATCTGAACCTGATATACCTGACTTCAAAGTCCATGCCTTTTCCACATCATCCTACCACCTGTTTAGTTTATCTGAAGCGTATTTCCTGGCTGGTTGCTAATCCCTGGTCTGCCCATCAGCAGCAGGCGCTATCATCCCCGGATCCTGCTATCTTGTGTCAGGATTAGCACAGGACTTATTCCATACTTGTTTCAACACTTCAATGCCTGTTGGACCACTTAGTTCTTATTCCATGCCAAGGTATCCTCTGCCCTGTATAGAGAAAATAACTGAGCTCAGAACAATGAGAACTTTCCAATCCTCTCACTTCTCCAGGTTCTTCTGATGACTCATCACCAGGTAACTTCCTGAAAGTGACTCTCCCAGAATCCTAGCACACCAGGATTTTAACAGGAAACCAGTTTACACATCAGTGATAACTCCAGATAGCTTCCACCAGAGTACCATGGTCTAAAAATCAGAGCTGTCCATAAAATGTTACTGATGGTACTGTTCACAGTTTCAAAATTACATTCAAGGGAGCCCACGTGATAAATCCTTCCTTGATTTAGCTCCAGAAAAAAACGTGTCCTCTCTAAAGTTGAATCTGTGTACTTTCTCTCGCTAGAATAAGAAAATGATGTCACCCAACCTGTTTCCTTTTCTGTCGTGGCTTCTAAGAAATTTAAAGCCAAATTCTCTGCCAAGATGCCTCATCTCAGGTGTACTATAGGATTTATTTCTGCTTCACTGCTTTGATCACTTTTATGTTTAATAATTTTAAAAACAGCTAGCGTCTACTGTGTGTCTCCTTTACGCCTGGCACCATGCCACGCCTCACATGCCTTCCTTCCTTCGGCACACATTTCCTGACATACCTTCTTTCCCGTATGCATTTTCAGTAAAATTCTTTGACACCCCACCTACTTGTCTGTCTACGTATCTGTCTTCCCTCGCCCCAGTTATAAGCTTCTCAAGGGCAGGCACCATGTCTTACCCATCCTTACCTTTCCTGTTCCTAACACAGATTGCCACTAACGCGGCACTCGGTGAAAGTGCTGAATGAAAACATTAATGGATTTCTAATTCTCCCAACAACTCTGTAAAGTTGTTATCTACATTTTACAGAAGAGGAAATGCAACATTCTGGTAGGTTAGGTAATTTTTCCCAGGTCCCAGAGTTTAGTAAGTGGTTTCAAAGCTGGTAACTACCCTAACTAACTTATTTTTTAAGTTATGTTTTATCTTGTATTCTACAACTCAAGTCTCCTGGAAGCAGGCAGGTATAAATAGGGGGGTTAATGTATTAGTGCTGCTAATAAAGATACACCCGAGACTGGGTAATTTATCAAGAAAAAGAGATATAATGGACTCATAGTTCCACATGGCTGGGGAGCTTTCATAATCACGGCAGAAGGTGAAGGAGGAGCAAAGGCACATCCTGCATGGCAGTTGGCAAGAGTGTGCATGCAGGGGAACGGCCCTTCATAAAACCATCAGATCTCGTGAGACTTATTCACTATCATAAGAACAGCATGGGAAAAATCTACCCCCATGTATCAATTACCTTCCACCAGGTCCCTCCCATGACATGTGGAGATTCTGGGAACTACAATTCAAGATGAGATGTGGGTGGGGACATAGCCAAACCACATCAATTGAAAAAGGAAAAGAGGCTCTATCCACCTTTATGCATTGTTGTGAAGAGTCAGCCTGGCTTTATCCTTTAAGGCTACAAGATTGGGATGTCATTCTAGGAAAACTGTGGTTCTTCCAGACTGTATTCTCTTCCACATCTCTCTCTCTTTGCATCTCTGCTTATCTCTGAATCTCTCTCTTTGTAGTCTGTCTTTTGGATTTTCTGCTGCATGTATCACTCTGAACCTCCATGCTGGCATTAAGACCTCCAAGGAATCCCCATACCTGGTCTCTGCCAGAGTGAGTTGCACAAACAGGATTCCAATCCCGCATCTTCAAGCCCCTAGACACACGTCCGAATTGGAATCCCGTAACTCTGAGTGGCTTCCTTGATGGAACTGAAACTCTCTCTGGCATTTGGCACCCCCAACCTTCACGTCATATTTCCTCCCCCTATTCCCGAGTGACCCCATCCAGAAGTCAATGAAGGCTTATATAACAGGAGTTTATGGCCAAGGGCAACTGGCAGAACATCTAGAATAAAGATGGCAGATGGTTGTTGTTTGTTGCTAGATAGAAAAACTGGAGATTGGAGAGGGTGTTTGACACATCCTTGGCCCTCAAACATTTGATAATGAATGAACTAACTCTAACATCCCCACTTTCCCACCGTGAGACCTAGGCTGCCAGCAACCAAACACCAAATTCTGAGCACTCAAATCTCTTCAGCCATGGTGGCTCTAAGAATGTGCTGTAGCAAGGCTGATGGAGATGGAAAACTCAGTTTGCTTTCTGCTTGGAAGGCAAGCCAGAGCACAGCTTTGTCAGTCAGCCCAGAGATTCCTTCTCAGTACCAGGCACTGGTTGTCCTTCCGGAGGAATGGGAGGGTGGAGGCGGGGGAGGGTGGACAGGTTTTGGTTTCACACCCTCCCTTTGCTTGAAGTTGCGCACTTACCCCAGGCAGTCACTGGATAGCTCAGGCCTCACCTCTCTCATCTATAAAAAGAGGAAGTTGAACTAAATGCCATCTCTGCCACCTTCCAGCTTCTCATTCTGTGATCTGTCCTCCAGGAATCCAGCCAGCATTCTTTCCCTGGGCTGGATGCTATGCGATGCCCATTTTAATCTTCCCAATTGCATATTCCTGTCTTCCTTATCACACATCTGTCGGCTGGGCACAAAGACTGGTGCCCGTAATCCCAGCACTTTGGGAGGCTGAGGCAAACCGATCACCTGAGGTCAGGAGTTAGAGATCAGCCTGGCTAACACTGTGAAAACTCATCTCTACAAAAAATACAAAACGTGGCTGGGCATGACGGTGTGCACCTGTAATCCCAGCTACTTGGGAGGCTGAGGCAGGAGAATCGCTTGAACCTGGGAGGCGGTGGCTGCAGTGAGCAGAGATTGTGCCACTGCACTCCAGCCTGAGCAATAGGGTGAGACTCTGCCTCAAAAAACAAACAAAAGACAGCCGGGCACGGTGGCTCACGCCTGTAATCCCAGCACTTTGGGAGGCCGAGGCGGGTGGATCACGAGGTCAAGAAATCGAGACCATCCTGGTCAACATGGTGAAACCCCATCTCTACTAAAACTACAAAAAATGAGCTGGGCATGGTGGCGTGTGCCTGTAATCCCAGCTACTCAGGAGGCTGAGGCAGGAGAATTGCCTGAACCCAGGAGGCGGAGGTTGCGGTGAGCCGAGATCGCGCCATTGCACTCCAGTCTGGGTAACA
>NW_022440012.1:0-8019 GCF_009761245.1 Sapajus apella
TTTTTTTCATTTTTGGTGTTAACTGAATGATGGACTTCTTCCCCGGGGTAAATGACAGTCCTGTTCCCTTACATCCCCTCCCACAGCTCCCCACCCCCGCAGGCACACACCCTTCCCTCTCCACTTCCTTCCAATGGAGTTAGATCATGATATTGGGTCAAATTAAAGTTTATTTTTAACACATGGCTAAGTAAATGCCCTTCACAGCTGAGTCCAACCCTTTTCTAGCCATCTGTCCATGCAATAAATGCTTATTAGCCCCCAGCGTGCGCCAGGCACTGTTCCGGGTGCCCGGGACACAGCACTGGAAAAGTCAACGGGGTCCTGTCCCGGAGAAGTTTCCAATTTTGAGGATTGGGAGCCCAATAAGAAATAAGTCCAGGCATCTTTTCCCGAGATAAGCACCGAAGGGGAGCCCTGGACAGGGTGCCATGAGCAGGAGTGCCCCAGGGAGGCCTGAGGAGGAGAACTTGCTGGGGCCTGCGGGGTGAGGAGGGCCCTTGCGGCCTCCTAGAGGAAGAGCCCATCCAAGCAGATGGCAAAAGCCCAAAGTCCTGGGAGTGAGCTCGCTGTCCTGAGGCCCACGGGAAGGGGCTGACATGGGTGGGGGAACGCCAGCTGAGTCCCCCCTTGCCATCGGGGCTCACTGCCGAGGGGTGTCACTTGCTTCTCTTATTGATTCCGGGACCACCCTTTGGCAGCAGCTAAGGTTCAGCTTTTTCCGCTCTGAAACAGCACCTCTCATCTGTTCCTGTTCTTCCGCAGCATCGCCTTCTCCCCCCACTCTCCGCCTCATGGGCACAAACACTCGGGAGCCCACGTGGAGGGCGGAGGCCGCACAGAGACCTCTCCAGGGAAATGAAGCTCCAGCTGGATTTGAACACGCGGGGAGGAAGTGAGGATGCTGCTTTCCCAACAGCTGGGCCGCCTCGTCCTTGTCACTATGATTTCTCAGCCCAGTCTATTTTGGGTCAGGCTGTGGGACCGCTGCGTCAGTGGGTGGGCGTGAGTGACGGCACCCACCTCCTCAGCTGGGCTGGGCACAGCCCCAGGACCTGCCCACCCAGGCTGCTCCGGGGGCTTCCAGCCTCTGGGCGGCAGGAGGACCCCTGGGACAAGGGAGAGTGGCCAGAGTAGGAAATCAGGTCCCAGGTAACAAGGACTTTAGCAGGCTCAGGCTGGGGAGGGGACAGGTGTCGAGCTGTCAAGTGCGGAGGAACCAGGGAAACGGTGCACGGCAGAGCGCAGCGTCTCAGGGCGGGCTGGGATCTGGGGAGGGCTGCACCAGGAGAGGTCAGTGGCCCGGGCATTTCAGGCTGAGTGGCGCTGGGCAGAGGCAGGAGCAAAGGCAGGAGGCTCTGGGACTATTTGGGGAGGAGGGAGGCTTATCGGGGCACAGCGGCAGGGCCGCGATGTGGCCACCAGCGAGGCGCAGGGCAACCTGCCAGGGAGTTCCGCTTTCCCTGGCTCCCGCTGGGCCGCACCTTGCAAGCAGGAGATTTCCCCTGCTGGGTGGAACCTAACACTGACTGGGCGGCCTTGTGCTCCACCCCAGGAGGCCGACCCCCTCTCTCGGCCAGTTCTACCCTCTCTGTCTCAGCAATCCCCACTTTTGCGGCTGAATAAAGCATTCTGAACAGAGACCAAATGCCCCCTTCTTGGGTGCCAGGAGCAAAAGAGAAAAATATAATTGACACCAATGACCCATCCCAGACTCCCCCAGGCGGACTGCAGAAATGAGCAGAGCCACGTGGGCCCACAGGTAGAGCAGGCTCAGCTGCAGGCATCCCCCTCCTCCCCGTTCTGAGCCAGGCCTGCTCTCTGAGCCTGGGGCTGTCCCCAGGCCAGGGACACACCTACCAGCGGGAACCTGGTGGAGGGAAGTCCTGGCCGGCCGCCACAGCACACACTCAGGCGGAGGCCTGCTCTGCCATTTCCACAGACCCCTCTGGACCTGCCGCGATGCTGGTCTTCAGCTCTGTTCAGCGCCTGCAGTGCTCAGCCAGGCTGAGGGCAGCAGGTGGGAGAATACTCCTGTTTCCTCCACTAAAGCTCAAGCACCCTTTCCAGCAAGGCCCTGCTATCCCTCTGTCACAATCAAGGGAAAAGTTTCGGTGGCGAGGGTTCCGTGGTGAGGCCCTGCAGCCGATCACCAGGACTGGGCCTGGGAGGCAGCCCCCAGCTGTCATGCATGGAACTCCTGACCTCATTTACTGCCAAGCCTGGGGAGAGCTGTCACTTCCCTGGGAAGGGCCCTCCTTACTGAGGACATCCTGAGAGTACCCATTGATTCAAAAGACTGGAGGAGGGAGCTGGGGTAGGAGGCCTCATGAGGGCCTGAGTGGCGGCAGACCATAGGCACAGGGATGGAGAGAGGATGCTGTGTGTGAGCAGGGCAGCCAGCAAGGTTGGTGGTGCCTGTGGACTTAAGGATGAGGAAGAGTCAAGGATGACTTAAGGCTTCCTGGTGGTACAAAAGGGAGGATGGTGAGGCCACCAGGGATGCGGCAAGCTGTAGAGGGTGCCCTGAGGGGCTTTGACGGTGGAGATTTGAGCTTTCTAATGCAAGAAAGATAAATAGGAGAGAAGAGCCCCAAGGGGTACTGACCTGGGACAGGATCCAGCAGCTGATTCCTGTAGGGGCTGTGAAGGCCCCAGGTGAGGCTCTGTCTCTGAATTTCAGGGGGATTTCTCTGCTGTGGCTGAAGCAGCCGGAAGCTAGGTCAGGAGCTTTGTCTCCTCACAGTAACCCCATGGGGGTTAATGCAGGAGGGAAACCTGGTTGATTTCAGGTGTGCCGGGAGTTTCTGGGGGAGAATTCTGTGTGAGGAGCCTGCACCACTTGCCTGGGTGCAGCTTCACCCAACATACACAGGCTCAGCAGGGCTGGCCAGGAACGATCTTGAACTGTTAATGCCTTTATGGAGCCTTTGTATGAATTGGAAACAGATGGTGACTCTGAGTCAGGGTATATCAGGGTCTGGTGCTGGGGGCTGTCCCTGGAGTGATCACAGGCCCCCCTCACAGGGCATGACCCACATACCTTCATGCTGTGTCCCTGGACCTTTGGGCCCCATGGGGTTACCAAGCAAGCACTGGCTCCCAGACTTGTGACTTCTGAGTGGCCAGGAGCACAGTGCAGGTGACCCCAGAGAAAAGGGACGGGAGGGCCCAGTCTTTTGCTGGATGTCCCACCTCCCAGGAGAAGGACAGCCCTCTCCATGCGGCTGCTCCTTTCTTTTCCTCTGGGAGCATCTACAGCTGTGGGGAAGTCCCCCAGCCCTCGCTGGAGTCCTCCAGTTTTCTGCAGGCTTGGGGCCAAGCTAGTCTGAGGGAGGGAGGTGGCAAGGACCCCAGACTTAGTGTGCTCCATGCTCTCGGTGGCTGTGGCCCTCCTGAATGTGTCCCCATCGGTGGAGTGGCATTGGCACGCTCCTTACCTGCACCATCCCAGCCCTGATGATTAATTGCATAGTTAACTAGAAGCCACATGTTGTTGCCTAGGATGAATTTGGTCTAAAAATATTTTCTTATGAAAAACACAGCAGACCCTAAAAATATCTCTTCCACTGTTGCCCAGGGAAGCCTCCTGCTTGAGCCACCCCCAGTCACCCCTAGCTGCAACTCAGTTTCTTGGAGAGTCTGGAATGCAGAGGCAGAGGGCTGGCCAGGCACTGCTTCCTGCCAGGGCAGGGTGAGCTGGGGTATCAAGCCTGTCCCTGGCATAGCCAGCTCCTGCAGGCACCCAATGCCCACAGTAGGTCGGAGGCTAGGGCTGCCTGGGAAGCTCCCACGTGCACACAGGATGCATGTCAGCTTGACTTCAGCAAGGCTGGGGCAGTGCCACAGGGAAGGCACAGACTTCATGGGGTCAGGTCCTGGAAAGGGCTTCCTCACCCTGGTGAGCCATCAGGGAAGTCCCCCAAAGGACCAGTGCTGACCTGGGTGGGTCCCTGCACAGGCAGAAGTCCCTGCTGACCTGTGCCAGGGAGCAAGGGAGGCTGGAGGAGGATGCTGGCCCTGCCCTAGAGCCCCTAAGCTGAGCATTGCTGCGACTGAGGTCCAGGCACCTGGTTCCATCCCTATGTAGGGCTTGGCTGACTGGCTGCATGTCCTGTGGCTGGTGGGGACAGACTTGAGCAGGGACACGGAGCACCTGTGTCTTCCAGGCTTTGGCACACAGAAGCAACCACCCAGCTCTGGCATACAGTTCTCCCTGGGTGGGTTAGTCGTAGGGGTCAGGAACTTACCATCTTGCCCTTCTCCTCCTCCCTTATGGTCTCCTTAAATGGGGGCCTCCATCTCCTGCTTCGTGGACTCTGCCTTGGTCTCAGGAGAGACCCCTGTCCACCTGGCCTGTCTGTGCACTCTCTGTCCCATCTCTTGGGTAGATGATGAGCCCTTGGTGCCTCCACTCCCTCCTGGCCCAGTGGAGTGCCAGAGCACATTTCCAAGCCCCTCTCTCTGGTCCCAGGTGGGTGGCTTAGGCCCAGAGAGGGTGGCCCTTCTGGTTGACACAGAGAAGTGGGAGCACAGCCAGGATGGGCACTGTCTTCTTCTATGCCAGTTCATGTGCATGGATGGAGCAGGTGGAGGCTTCCTGCAGCCCCACCTAGCCCTGAGTCTCAGGCCCCGGGTGGTGTGGCAGGGATTTGGACTGAGTGTGGCTTGCAGAGGACACACCCACCTGGGGCCAAAATTTGTTAGCCCCAGGCTTAAACAATAATGGAACTAATAATCTAACCTCCAGAGAATGGGGATGTGGGTGGCTCCAGGTGCTTGTTGCACTTAAACCCCATAAGGCCTGGCTCCTGTCTCTACAGTCCCTTCACCTTCCTTCATGCTTCAGAAATGGCTGCTGCAGCCCCAGGCATCACATGTATCACAAAGGGAAAGAAGGCACCAGCAAAATGTCTTCTTCCACCTCCCTCGTTTTTCAGAAAGCCAAAGTCCTCTTGCCAATAGCTTCTTCTTATCTTGATGGAACTGTGGTCATGTGGCCACTCCTAATTGCTAGAGTGTCTGGTGAAACTAGTGTCTGACAAAGGAGAGCCCAGCTGCCATACCTGGACTGGACCAAAGAGGACTGCAGCCTCTGAAGCTGAGCACATTGCAACCCCAAACTAAAGCAGGCAAGAAGAGGTTGGGAGAATGTTTTCCCCAGGAGGGAACTTCATCCTTGTGATCTGGGGAGGGGCAAAGTCTGAGAGTCAGAGAAGGAGAGAAGCTCTGCCTTCCCTGCAACCAGGGGCCCACTTTTCCATTTCTGATGAATAATTTATAGGTGCCATTCCCTGGAGCACCTCACTACAACTCACTGAGGGGAACTTCCAAGCTGCTTCTGTGTTAAATACACAAATCTTACCACAGCCTTTCTGTCAATCAGGCATCCAGGCTCTGCTAGATCCCTGTTGAAAGGGAACTTATCACATGCCGGGCAGCCCACTCCTTCTGGGGGCTTCTCTGACAGGAACCACATCCTTATTTTGAGCTAAACTGGGCTCCCTTGACTTCTAGTCATTAACCCTAGTTCTACTTTCCTGAATTTTTGTGCAAGCATTTTTTTGCAACTTTCTGTGAATCTATAATTTCAAAAGACAAAATTAAAAATAAGTTAAGGAGAGCTACAAAAGGTCTAAGAAGTGCCTGAATTGTACTTCTAGAGGTGAACATTACAATGTCTGAGACAAAAGTACACTCGACAACATGAGCAGCAGATTAGACATTACAAAGGAGCTTAGTGGACTTGAGGCATTGCCATAAGGACTACCCAAAATGAACCACACAGAGAATTGTGAATACAAATGGATGAAAAGGGCATCAGCAAACTGAGGGAAAACCTTCAAGTAGCCTAATATATGTTGGAATTGTAGTGACCAAAGGAGTGTGGGAACAGAAAAATATATTTGAAGAAATAGTGGTTGAAGAGTTTTTAAATTGGGTGAACACTTTCAACTCCAGTGCAAGCACAGCCAACCACAAGCACAAGCACAAGAAGCCAGAAGAAAACTAGTGAAGGTGCAATCATGATCAAATGGCTTAAAACCAGCAACAAAGAAGCCAGAAAAACAAGGACACGTTTCATCAAGAGGACCAAGGATTATGAAGATAAGAGCTTTTCCACCAGAAACAATGCAAGCAAGAAGTTAGTGGATGGACATCATTAAAGCACTGACTATACAAAACTGTCATCAGAGAATTGCATATCCAGCAAAAAATGCCTTTCAAACATGAAGATGAAATCAAGGCTTCTTCAGACATACAGAAGCTGAAATCATCACCACCAGATCTTGTCTGCAAGAAATATTAAAAGAAATCCATCAGGCAGTGATTATGGATGAATATCTGATATACAAACAGGAATGAAAATCACAACAGGTGGAAACTACATAGGTAAGTTTCTTATTTAGGTCTCTTTAAAAAAATTGATTCTTTAAAAAACAGTAACAATGTATATTGGGGTCTATGATAGGTAAAAGTAAAGTTTGACAACAATAGCATAAAGGCAGGGAGAAGAGAGGGGGAAGTGTCTCACTATTAAAAATTCCAGACTATGCTTAATCCCTGTGATGCCAAGATCTCTTGAAGGGACTGTGATCAGTTAAAGACCCACACTGAAAAACTTAAAGCAAACACTAAAATAACAAAACAAAGAGTTATAGCTAATGAGTCAAAACAAAGAGCTAAAATGTAATCATGAATACTTGATTAATGCAAAAGGAAGACAGAAAAAGAGGAAAAAGAATACGAAAACCAGACGTGATTCTGTGCTGGGAACAGCCCCAGGAGGAGCTCTACGGATTCACTCCCAGCAAAATAAACATGACAGATAAAAATCATTTATTAAAATCCAAACACTTAAAGCTCAAAGCCTCTTAAAATTATCCTGAGGCATATAGCAGATGAAGAAACAGTTATTCAAGAAAATATACTGAAACTTGGCAAGAACCATGAGAGTCTGTAGCATTCGAACAACAACCTGTTCCCTCCCTTTATACACTGTCCCTACCTCCATTTGCTGGAAACTTCCCTCTTGGTAGTGGCCAAGAAGATGGGGCTCCCTTACCCTTCAATTCCTAGTCAAGTTATATGGTACATAACAGACAGAATAATGGTCCCCCAAAAATATCAAGTCCGAATCCTGGAACCTATAAACATTACCTTGTAAGAAAAAGTCTTTGTAAATGTGGTTAAGTCAAGAACCTTGAGCTGAAAAGCTCATCTTGGATTATTTGAGTGGGCCTTAAATACCATCACAGGTGCCCTTATAAGAGAGAGGCGGAGGAATATTTAACACACAACAGAAGAGGAGTCAGTGTGACCACGGAGGCAGAGATGGGGTGCAGCTGCCACAAGCAGAGGAAGGTGGGCAGCCACCAGAAGGCAGAAAAGGCAAGGAATGGATCCTGCCCCAGAGCACCCAGAGGGACTGCAGCCCTGCCAGCACCTCACTCAGCCCCGTGGTATTGATTGCAGACTTCTGGCCTCCAGAACTATAGCAATATAAATTTCTGTTGTTTTAAGACACCAAGTGTGTGATTCTTTCTTACACTGGCCATGGAAATGAATACATTGTATCTCCCTGAGAGGGGCAGGTCACCAAGACTGATCATTTTCAATGATCAACTCTGTGTGGTAAAGTCCAGACAGTGCTGCTGAGAAGTTAGGGGTTCTTTTCTTCTGCCTCCTGAATGAAGGGTGGAGGCTCTACCCCAGGTTCAGCAGGCTGAGACTATCTTACCCAGCTCACTTACAGGGTATAGGTTCTACACCAGTCAAGTCAAGTCAAAAGATCAGAGGCTTCCACAGTGACAAGAGAAGTGTTATAGACATTTTTATCAGGAGTAGAGGCTACTCATGAGAACACAGAGCTCCAAACTCCAAAGGTCTCCCCTGAGGACTGAGTTTCTTTGAAATAGTGTAGGCAAATTCAAGTCTAAGGGCTGTCTCAAAAACAATGGAGATTCTATTAGCAGGCAAAGAGGGGGCTGATCACTGTGGGCAATAAGCCAACTGTAG
>NW_022440013.1:0-8017 GCF_009761245.1 Sapajus apella
CACACACACACACACACACACACACACACACACACACACACACACACGGTGATTGCTCTTAGAACTAGAAGACAAATTTTACTAAATCTATGCTTTTAATGGAATACATTATGCATTTCTCAAATGGTAATTCCTTTAGTATTCCAAAAGAAATAGTGATGGGCCGAGCATAGCAGCTCATGCCTGTAATCCCAGCACTTTGGGAGGCCAAGGCAGGCAGATCATCTGAGGTCAGGAGCTCGAGACCAGCCTGACTAACATATAGAGAAACCCCACCTTTAGTAAAGATACAAAAAATTAGCCAGACATGGTGGTGCATGCCTGTAATCCCAGATACTCAGGAGGCTGAGGTAGAAGAATCGCTTGAACCTGGGAGGAGGAGGTTGCGGTGAGCAGAGATCACGCCATCTAAAAAAAAAACAAAAACAAAAACAAAAACAGAAATACTGATGAGGAATTTAAATCCAAATTAAAAGTACAATCTCAAAAATTTAAATCTGCTAGGCATGGTGGTGTGCACCTGTAATCTCAGCTACTGAAAAGGCTGAAGCAGGAAGATTGTTTGAGCCCAGGAGTTGGAGGCTACAGTGACTTATGATTGTGCCATCCGACCTGAGCAAAAGTGAGACCCTGTCTCTAAAAATATAAAAATTAAAAATTAAAAAAATAAGCAAATAAACACCTACACAATTAGGCATATATACACATAATTGTACTATGTGTATATATAATTTCCCTTAAACCCAGGGAATATTAACTAATATTGAACACTTTTTTGGTTGTAATACAACCCTTAAAATTCCCTGATACATGGAATTTATTGACCACATTCTCTGTCCATAAAATAATAAAAGTAGAACCCAACAAATATAACATAGAAAATAAATAGTTTTTGTCAGATTTTTAAAAATCGAGGTGTATTTTATATACAGTAAAAATTACCTTTCTTATGGTATAGTTCTATGAATTTTGACAAATGCATTCAGTATTGTAACCAGGTTCAAAAATTGAGAAATCAAATAGTATGATCAGTCACCTCAAAAACCTTTCCTGGCTGGGCATGGTGTAATGCTTCCTGGTTCATGCCTGTAATCTCAGAACTTTGTGAGGTGGAGGCGGTGCGATCACTCAAGGTTAGGAGTTCAAGACCAGACTGGCAAATATAGTGAAACCCTGGGTCTACTAAACATACAAAAATTAGCCCGACATGGGAGCTTGCATATCATCCCAGCTACTCAAGAGTCTGAGGCAGGAGAATCACTTGAGCCCAGGAGGCAGAGTTTGCAGTGAGCTGAGATCGAGCCACTATACTTAAATCTGGGTGACTGAGCGAGACACAACGAAGGGCACAGTGGCTCATGCCTGTAAATCCCAGCACTTCGGGAGGCTAAGGCAGGCAATCACCTGAGGTCAGGAGTTCGAGACCAGCTTGGTCAACATGGCAAAACCTCATCTCTACTAAAAATACAAAAATTAGCTGGGTGTGGTGGCACGTGCCTGTAATCCCAACTACTCAGGAGGCTGAGACAGGAGAATCGCTTGAATCCGGGAGGCAGTGAGCCGAGATCGCATCACTGCACTCCAGCTGGGGCAACAAGAGCAAAAATCCATCTCAAAAAAAAAAAAAATCTAACAACAACAAAACTTTTCTAAGGCTCCTTTATAGTTAACCTTAATCTGAACTCCAGCCTTGAGCAATCACTAAGATTTGTGATCAATAGTGTTCTCATGGGCTGGGCGCAGTGGCTCACATCTGTAATCCCAGCACTTCGGGAGGCCGAGGTGGGTGGATCACAAGGTCAGGAGATCGAGACAATTCTTGCAAACATGGTGAAACCCTGTCTCTACTAAAATACAAAAAATTAGCCAGGCATGGTGGCGAATGCCTGTAATCCCAGCTACTTGGGAGGCTGAGGCAGAAGAATTGCTTGAGCCGGGGAGGCAGAGGTTGCAGTGAGCCAAGATTGTGCCACTGCACTCCAGCCTGGTGATAAATCGAGACTCCATCTCAAAAAAAAAAAAAAAAAAGTAGTGTACTCATTTTGGCCAGGTGCAGTGGCTCATACCTGTAATCTCAGCACTTTGGGAGGCCGAGGTCAGGAGTTAGAGACCAGCCTGGCCAACATGGTGAAACCCTGTCTCTACTAAAAATACAAAAATTAGTCGAGCATGGGGGCAGTTGCTGGTAATCCCAGCTATTCGGGACACTGAGGCAGGAGAATCACTTGAACACAGGAAGCAGAGGCTGCAGTGAGCCGAGATAGTGCACTGCACTCCAGCCTGGGGTTTCAAAAAAAAAAAAAAATAGTGTACTCATTTTTATTGTTGAGTATTTTTTTTTTACATAAAATTCTATTGATGTACTATCATTTGTTAATCCATTCATCTGTTCAAGGACTTTTGTGCTGTTTCCAGTTCAATGGATTATGAATAAAGCCACTATAGCCAATTGCATACAGGGTTTTGTGAACACTACCTTCTATTTTACTTGGATACATACGTAGAAGTGGGATTGCAGGGGGGTCCTATGGTAAGCGTTATGGACTGACTGTGTCCCCCCGAATTTATCTGTTGAATCCTTAATTCCCAGTGTGGCTTTGTTTGGACTTAGACCCCTTAAAGAAGCAATTAAGGTTAAGTAAGTTTATAAGGGTGGGGACCTGATCCAATAGGATTAGTGTCCTTACAAGAAGAGGCCTTGGAGTTTGCTCTTGCTCTTCTTTTTCTTGAGACAGGCACAAGGAAAGGTCATGTGAGAACGTAGCAGGAAGGTGGTTGTCTACAAGCCAGGAAGGGAGCCCTCACCAGAAACAGAATAGGTCAAAACATAGATCTTGCATTTCTAGCCTCCAGACCCATGAGAAAATAAACTTCCATTGTTTAAGCTACCCAGTCTATAGTATTTTGTTATAGCAACCTGAGCTGATCAATGTAGTAAGTGTATTTTTAACTTTATAAGAAATTGACAAAATAGTTGCACCATTTTGCTTTCTTAGCAGTAGTGCATCAGTTTCCATTTCCCTACACATCCATGATATTTTCTGCGCTTCAGAAGAGCCATTCTAATAGGGATATAGTGTTATTTCATTGTGATTTCCATTTGCATTTCTCAAGACTAAGTTGAGCATCTTTTTATTCACTAATTTTCTTTGGTAAAGCATCTGTTCAAATCTTTTACCCAATCGTAAAATTGGGCTGTTTTCTTATTTTCAAATTTTTTATTGTCAAACTTTGTGTATTCTGGCTACCAATTTATCAGATACAGCATTTGCAAATAATTGTATTAATCTGTGGCTTGTCTTTTCACTTTCTAAACAGCATTTTTAAAGAGAAATTGTTTTAAATTTTGCTGAACTCTAATTTGTAATTTAGAAGAAATGTTTATGGATCATTCTTTTGTTGTTGTACCTGTAAAATCTTTGCCTCATTCAAGATTGCAAAGATTCTATTTTTTCTCCTAGAAATTCACAGTTTTAAGTTTTACATTTATGTTCATGGTTCATTTTGAGTTAATTTTGTATACGGTGTGAGGTATGGTGGTTTAATACTTTCAGTATAGTGATTTAATTATCGCATTACTATTTGTTGAAAAGATTATTTTCCCCATATTGAATTGCTTTGGCACTTTTATCTAGAATCAATTAATTGTATATGAGTAGGTCTATTTCTGAACTCTATTGTGTTCCATTGTTCTATCCATCTATGCATTGGTCAAAACTATTACGACTTTGTAATAAATCTTGAAATTAGGTAGTATGAATGTTTCAACTTTGTTTTTTCTTAAAATTGTTTTGCTGTTTCTAGTTTGTTTGCTTTTTCTTATAAATTTTAGAATCAGTTTGTCGATTTCTAAAAAAAAAAACATCCTTCAATTATTTTGATTTGGCTTGTGATAAATTTGTTATTTTTTTTTTACCTCTTTTTTGTTTTGTTCTGTTCTGATCTTTATGTTTCTTTTCTTCTACTAATTTTGAGTTTGGTTTATTCTTGCTTTTTAAGTTCCTTGAGGTACATTTTTAGATTGCTTATTTATAATATTTCTAGCTTTTTGCTAGAGGCATTTATTGCTATAAACTTTGCTCTTAGCATTTCTTTTGCTGTATTCCTTAGGTTTTGTTATATTGTGTTTCCATTTTTATTTGTTGCAGAAAATTTTTTTTATTTCCGTCTTAATTTCTTCATTGACCCAATAGTGATTCAAGAGCAAGAGCATGTTGTTTAATTTCCATGTATGTGTATAGTTTCCCAGCTTCCTCTTGGAATTAATTTCTAGTTTCATTCCATTGTGGTCTGAGAAGGTACTTAATATGATTTTGATTTTTAAAAATTTGTCGAATTTGCTTTGTGCATTAACATATGGTCTATATTGGAGAATATTCCATGTGCTGATGAGAAGAATGTGTAATCTGCAGCTGTTGGATAAAATGAAGTCCATTTAATCTAATGTCTAGTTTAAAACAAATGTTTGTTTGTTGATTTTCTGCCTAGATGACCTGTCTAAAGCTTAGAGTGGGGTATTGAATCCCCCACTATTAATGTATTGGAGTTTATCTCTCCCTTTATAGCTAGTAATATTTGCTTTATATATCTGTGTGCTCCAGCCTCAGGTGCATACATATTTAGAATTGTCATATTCTCTTGTTGACTTGTTTCCTATATCATTATGTAATGACTTTCTTTCTCTCTTTTTGCTATTTTTGACTTAATTTCTGCTTTATTTGATATAAGTATGGCTACTCCTACTTGGTTTTGGTTTCTGTTTGCATGAAATATCTTTCTCCACCCTTTTGATTCCTGTTTTTAATTTTTTTACTTCAATTTCTTTTGACATATTTTGCTTTTTCCTTTCCATCTTTTACACTGACTTTAAACTTTTCTGTTTTAATATAAGCATTTAAAATAGCAAATTTCTCTCTAAACATTACACAGATTTTGATAAAATTTATTTTCCAACATTATTCAAAATCATTATTCATTTCCACTATGATTTTTTATTTGATTCATTGATAATTTAGAGGTATGTTAATTTGTAATTATTTGGGGGTATTTTCTTAATATGTTTTTGTAACTGTTTTCTAATTTAAATTTGCTTTGGATCTGGCATGGTGGCTCACATCTGTGATCCCAGCACCTTGGGAGGCCGAGGTGGGCAGATCATGAGGTCAGAAGATAGAGACCATCCTGGCCAACATGGTGAAACCCCGTCTCTACTAAAAATACAAAAATTAGCCTGGCGTGGTGGCATGCACCTGTAGTCCCAGCTACCTGGGAGGCTGAGGTGGAAGAATCACTTGAACCCAGGAGGCAGAGGTTGCAGTGAGCCAAGATTGAGCCACTGCGCTTCAGCCTGGTGACAGAGAAAGACCCTGTCTCAAAAAAAAATTTTATTTTGGTTATACAACAAATATGTAAGCCTGGTCTATTTTGTTGGGTATTTCATGTGTACTTGAAAGGAGAGGATAGCATGTCAGGTAAGTATGTCAAGTTGTTTGATAATGTTGTTCAGCTCTTCTCTGTCTTTATTGACTTTTAGTTTAGTTGTTATATCAATTACTGAGAAAAGGCTGTTAAAATCTGCTTTTATTTTTGTCAGTTTTTAGTTTGTGTGTCTTGAAGATAGCAAGTTTGCTACAGTCACTCTGAAACAGATGTTCTGAAATGGCTCGAAATGGGTGTTCCCCTACATGTTAAGAGTTCTTCCTATATTAAAAGTATACATTATAGATGGATCCCATTTTATCCCTAGTCTGCCAATCTCTTCCTTTTAATAGGAGAGTCTAATCCATTTACGTTTGACAGGATTACTGATAATGAAGGATTTACTTCTGCCATTTAGCTATTTATTTTTTAGTATGTTTTTTGTTCCTCAATTCTTCCTTATTGCCATTTTTTTGTATTTAGTTGAATTTTTTACAGCATATCATTTTGATTTCCTTTTCTACTTTTATGTATTTTTAAAGGTTTTTTTACCTCAAAAAAATATAATTGACATCTTAAACTTATAACAGCCTAATTCACATCTCAATTTCCCATTCAACCTTGCTTACCACACTGTCATTGATTCTTTAACTCATGTTATTGAAGATTAACAAAAGCTCTACTGACAATTTTCGGGGGTATACCAAGTGTAAGCAGTAGTATTTGTTCAAAATGAGCATTTAATGTAATACTGAGAATGAGACATATGTGAAGATATATGTGGCACAAGGAAGAATATGATGACACCAAGTTGAGTCATATAACCTTAAACAGCAACATATAGTCCATGCATTATATTTCAAACTACTTCTAAAATGATACTAACACTCCAGAGGAATACATCAAGTTTATCCAATTACCTCAAGTATCCATTGGCACTGGGATGCATTCCTTTGGGGATTCACATACCCTAACTCAAGAAGCACAATGCTGAGTGCTTCATGCTTGACAGTTGAATATAATCAGACAGTACCTAGAGAGAAATGCAAAATTATTAGAGTTTTGAAAAGTTAAGGGATTCTTTCAGCAATGGAAGGATCAGAGAAAGAAAGAAGAAACAAATTATTGATACATGAAACAACATGGATGAATCTCAAAGGTATTATGTTGATTGAAAGAAACAAGAGTAAAAAGTTTACATACATTATGATTCCTTCTATATGATATTACTGAAAAGGCAAATCTCTGTGGGTGAAGAACATATCAATGGTCACCACTGGATAGGAATGGAGGAAGGAGCAGCATGGGGGAATATGTTGAGGTGAGAGAGCTGTTATGTATCTTGATAATGATGGTGGTAATGTGAATCTATCTATGTAAAACTCACAGAACTATACACCTCCCAAAAAGGTCAATTTTAATATATGCAAATTTAAAAATTAAAATAACACAAACAAAAAGAAAATGATTAAATCTCTCTGAGGAACTGCTCAGGACCATCCTAGCCCCAGTAGTAACTGTATATAGGCTTGAACAAATTAACCTCTCTGTGACTTTATTTACTCATCCAGTAAAACGGGAATATTTACAGTATCACTTCATAAGGTTGTGTGAGAACCAAGTGAAATAATACAGAAATAGTCCTTAGCATATTGAAAGTATTCAGTAGATTTCAGCTCTTGTTTTATTTAATATTATGCAGAATAAGATAATTGGGATGATACTGGTGAAAATTCATTTGGCATATGTGGGTTTACAGAAGCAATTTCCAGACCATTGCGGTAGCCAGTATCTTATAATATTGTTAGACCCACCCTTTAAAAATGCATTCAAGTGTCACTTTGAATTAATCACCTAATTTACCTTGACCTCAGTCTAGTTTTTATGTGTATAATGAGGGTTATAGGATTGGTCCCTGACATCGATAAAAAATTAACAGTTTTATGACTTATTAGGACTCACCAGCCTCATATTTAAAAACACGATCATAATGACATGTCACTAATTAGATGCATAGTCATGGGTGAGTTTTGCACCTATTTTGGCCTCAGTCTCTCTGCTCCCAGTTCTCTCAATTCTAAAATTTTCTAATTCTAGAATCTTGACAAAACTAGTCTCCTAAAAATTAGTTACCTTAGGGCTCCCTTAACGTCATAATTCCTGAGGCTGTAGATGAAGGGATTAAACAGGGATGTCACCACTGTGAAGCTGACAGTGGCCACCATGTCCTGTACTGAATAGGAGGATGAAGGACACATGCAGACCCCCAAGATTGCTCCATAGAACAGGGATACCACAGTGAGGTGGGATCTACATGTGGACAGGGCCTTCCTTATTCCCTGAAGAGATGGAAACGTTAATACATGAAAGAAGATAATAGGCATATGCAACAATGATACACGTGAATGGTGTAATAGACACTAGTCCACCTGCAACACATACCATCAACTCATTGATAAAGGTATCAGAAAAAAAAAGCTTTATAATTGCATAGGGGTCACAAAAGAAGTGGTGCACAGCATTGTTGGAACAAAATGTGAGTTGGGCCATGAGAAGAGTGTGCAGAAGAGCATGCAGGTTGGTGATGACCCACGATGTG
>NW_022440014.1:0-8015 GCF_009761245.1 Sapajus apella
GCACTCATTTTCTTAATTTCCTGAAGACACATGGCTGTTTTTTTAAAACAAAAAGTATTACACTGTATCGTTGAGTTTATAATGTATTTTAATGTAGTATATATAACAAAAATAACATAGCAATCGGTTAAATTAGACTATACTATTTGAAGTGTCCTTTATTTTGCTGGATGTATTTTAATATTACCTGAACTTCACTGTGGAAAGTCAAGGAATTGGGCTTCCATTCTTACAACAATAAAAACATGAGTGTAAAGAAATATAGCTAGGTTGGGCATGGTGGCACACGCCTGTAATCCAAGCACTTTGGAGGCCAAGGTGGGCGGATCACCTGAGGTCGGGAGTTCAAGACCAGCCCGACCAACATGCTAAAACCCAGTCTTAAAAAAAAAGAAGAAGAAGAAATATAGCTAAGCCGGGCGCAGTGGGTTCCACCTGTAATCCCAGCACTTGGGAGGCTTAGGTGGGCGGATCGCCGGTGGTCAGGAGTTCAAGACCAGCCTGACCAACATGGAGGTCTCCATATGAAAGCCTGGACCCACAAATTCTAAAGTCCTGATCACTGTCCCCCGCCATCACCCAGTGGAGCTTCCCCGGGTGCTTCCTACTCACCCCACCCTGCCATCTTAACTGTTCTTATAATATTGTGAATATTCCCCACCCCACCCTGCCATCTTAAATACTCTTATGCCTTACCCCACCTGCCACTGTAACTAAACTTACGGTAATGTATACTCCTTGCCCCTAACCCCACCACTGTAACTGATCTTATCCCATAACACCCCTGCTCCCTCCCCAAAAGATTTTCCCTAACCTGTAAAACCAACTTCTATCCCACTGTCCTTCACTAACACTCTTTTCAGCCTTAGCCCACCTGCATCCAGGTGAACAAACAGCCATGTTGCTCACACAAAGCCTGTTTGGGGAACCTCTTCATTCAAAGTGCATGTTTTAACATGGAGAAACCTTGTCTCTACTAAAAATACAAAATTAATCAAATGTGGTGGCATGTGCCTATAATCCCAGCTACTCCGGAAGGCTGAGGCAGGAGAATCACTTGAACTAGGAAGGCAGAGGTTGTGGCAAGCCGAGATGGTGCCATTCATTGCACTCAAGCCCTGGCAGCAAGAGCAAAACTCTGTCTTAAAAAAAAAAGCCAGATCGATCCAAGATGGCTGTTTAGGAAAAGCTCAGGATTGCAGCTCCCAGTGAAACTACAGAGGGTGAGTGGACGCTGCATTTTTATTGCCCACAGACTAGGCAATTCCCAGGCGGAGGAGCTCCATGGGTCGCCAGTGTGGCTGTTTTGGCCAGCACAGCTGTGCCGGCCGATGCTGCTGTTTTGCACCGCGCGGCTGCTTTGTCGGCGTCCTGGAGCAGTGGTTCTCCATACAAAATACACCGTTCCAGGTGCCCTTTTGGCTGGTGATTGGAGCCACGGGAAGTTGCCCATTCCTCTGTTTAAAAAGGGGACTGAGCAGGGAACCAGGACAGTAGGTTCCAGGGCAAAAAAAGTGCCACGAATCTCAGTGCCGCTGTTTAAGCCAGCCCAGTGACCTGCCGCAGGGGAAGAAACTCAGACCTGGCGCTTGTTCAACAGGCGATTGGAACACCAACTTAAAAAAAAAAAAAAAAAGGCTCTGAGGCAGGGAGCCAGTGATCAGGCTCGGCTCGTCTCACCCCCACAAAAGAACAGCAATCAGAAACTCTCTGGATTGAGAGTTTAACAGCAAGCGCAGCGGAACCCGGACGGTCCGGCTCTGTGGGGGAGGGGCGTCCGCCATTACCGAGGCAGCCCACCGCTATGGAGATAGTCAGCCAATGCTGAGGCAGCACACCATTGCCAAGGCAACCTGCCATTGCTGAAGCAGCCCGCCGTTGCCAAGGCAACCTGCCACTGCAGAGAGACTCTCCCCCAAGAGACGCGGGCCACCATTGTGGAGGCAGTTCTAACTACACCCATATAAACAGGACTGCAGGGAAGTTCACTCGGCAGCTGGGCGGAGCCCACAGCAGCTCAGCAAAGCCTCTACAGGCAGACAGTGACTAGGCTGCCTCCTTGCTGTGCAGGGCAGCTCTGAAGGAAAAAAAAGAAGGCAGCAGCATAACGGAAACTCATAAAGCCCTAAATCCCTGGGACAGAGCACCTGGGAACAAAAAGCAGTTTATGAGTTCTGCTGCAGCAGACCTAAACGTACCTGCCCAGCAGCTCTGAATGAACAACGGAGCTCACAGCTCAGAATTTGAGCTCCTATAAAGAAGAGACTGTCTCTTCAAGGAGCTCCCTGACCCCTGAATATCCAAAGAGCCACCTCATAAAGGAGAGATCAGATTGACACGTGGCAGGTATCCTTCTGGGACAAAGATAGCAGAAGAAGAAAACTGGTAACAACCCTTACTGTTCAGCAGCCGCTACAGGTGATCCCCAGGCAAGCAGCGCCTGGAGTGGACTTCAGCAGACCTACAGCAGAGGGGCCAGACTGTCAGAAGGAAAACCAAGAAACAGAAATAACCTCATCATCAACAATCAGAACGTCCACTCAGAGACCCAATCTGAAAGCCAGCAACTACAAAGACGACAGGTGGATAAATCCATAAAGATGTGAAGGAACCAACGCAAAAAGAATGAAAACACCCGACACCAGAACACCTCTCCTCCTACAAGGGATCACAACTCCTCACCAGCAAGGGAACAAGATTGGATGGAGAATGAGTGTGACGAAATGACAGAATCAGACTTCAGAAGGTGGGTAGTAAGAAATTTCTGTGAACTAAAAGAAAATATTCTAACCCAATGCAAAGAAACTAAGAACCTTGAAAAAAGATTTGATAAAATGCTAATGAGAATGGACAAAATAGAAAGGAATATAAGTGGATTGATGGAGCTGAAAAATACAACACGAGAACTTCACGAAGCATGCACGAGTATCAACAGCCGAATTGACCAAGCAGAAGAAAGGATATCAGAGGTCGAAGATCAACTAAATGAAATAAAACGGGAAGGCAAGAATGGAGAAAAAAGGGTAAAAAGGAATGAACAAAGTCTCCAAGAAATGTGGGAATATGTGAAAAGACCTAATCTACGTTTGATAGGCGTACCTGAATGCGACGAAGAGAATGAATCCAAGCTGGAAAATACTCTTCAGGATATTATCCAGGAAAACTTCCCCAACCTAGCAAGGCAGGCCAATATTCAAGTCCAGGAAATACAGAGGACACCACAAAGATATTCGTCAAGAAGAGCAACCCCAAGGCACATAATCGTCAGATTCGCCAGAGTTGAAATGAAGGAGAAAATACTAAGGGCAGCCAGAGAGAAAGGTCGGGTTACCCACAAAGGGAAGCCCGTCAGACTCACAGCAGATCTCTCAGCAGAAACCCTACAAGCCAGAAGAGAGTGGGGGCCAATATTCAACATCCTTAAAGAAAAGAACTTTCAACCCAGAATCTCCTATCCAGCCAAACTAAGCTTCATAAGTGAAGGAAAAATAAAACCCTTTGTGAACATGCAAGTACTCAGAGATTTCGTCACCACCAGGCCAGCTTTACAAGAGCTCCTGAAAGAGGCTCTACACATATAAAGGAACAACCAGTACCAGCCACTCCAAAAACATGCCAAATGGTAAAGGGAATCAACACAATGAAGAATCTGCATCAACTATTGGGCAAAACAGCCAGCTAGCATCAAAATGGCAGTATCAAATTCACACATAACAATATTAACCCTAAATGTAAATGGGCTAAATGCCCCAATCAAAAGACACAGACTGGCAAATTGGATAAAAAGCCAAAACCCATCAGCGTGCTGTATCCAGGAAACCCATCTCACATGCAAGGATACAAAAAGGCTCAAAATAAAGGGTTGGAGGAAGATTTACCAAGCAAATGGAGAGCAAAAAAAAGCAGGAGTTGCAATTCTCATCTCTGATAAACTAGACTTTAAAGCAACAAAGATCAAAAGAGACAAACAAGAACATTACATAATGGTGAAAGGATCAATGCAACAAGAAGATCTAACGATCCTTAACATATACGCACCCAATACAGGAGCACCCAGATACATAAGGGAACTTCTTAAAGACTTACAAAGAGACTTAGACTCCCACACAATAATAGTGGGAGACTTTAACACCCCATTGTCAATATTAGACAGATCAACCAGACAGAAAATTAACAAGGATATCAAGGACTTGAACTCAGACCTGGACCAAGCAAACCTAATAGACATTTACAGAACTCTCCACCCCAAATCCACAGAATATACATTCTTCTCAGAACCACATCACACCTACTCTAAAATTGACCACATAATTGGGAATAAATCACTCCTCAGCAAATGCAAAAGAATGGAAATCGTAACAAACAGTCTCTCAGACCACAGTGCAATCAAGTTAGAACTCAGAATTCAAAAACTAACCCAGAACCGCACGGCTTCATGGAAAATGAACAACTTGTTCTTGAATGTTGACTGGATAAACAATGAAATGAAGACAGAAATAAAGATGTTCTTCGATACCAATGAGAATGAAGACACAACATACCAGAATCTCTGGGACACATTTAAAGCAGTCTCTAGAGGAAAATATATAGCAATAAGTGCCCACATGAGAAGCAAGGAGAGATCAAAAATTGACACCCTATCATCAAAACTGAAAGAGCTACAGGAGCAAGATAAAAAAAAACTCAAAGTCTAGCAGAAGACAAGAAATAGCTAAGGTCAGAGCAGAACTGAAGCAGATAGAGACACACAAAAAACCCTTCAAAAAATCAGTAAATCCAGGAGCTGGTTTTTTGAAAAGATAAACAAAACAGACAGACCACTAGCCAGATTAATAAAAAAGAAAAGAGAGAATATCCAACTTGATGCAATAAAAAACGATAAAGGGGATATCACCACAGATTCCACAGAAATTCAAACCATCATCAGAGATTATTACGAACAGCTCTATGTGCATAAACTAGTAAACCTGGAAGAAATGGATAAATTCCTGGACACTTGCCTCCTGCCAAGCCTAAACCAGGAAGAAAACGAAATCCTGAACAGACCCATAACAAGGTCTGAAGTTGAGGCAGCAATTAAGAGCTTACTGCCCAAAAAAAGCCCAGGTCCAGACGGGTTCACAGCCGAATTCTACCAGACATACAAAGAGGAGCTGGTACCATTCCTTCTGAAACAATTTCAAATAATTCAAAAAGAGGGAATTCTTCCCAAATCATTTTATGAGACCAACATCATCCTGATTCCAAAACCCGGCAGAGACTCAACAAGAAAAGAAAACTTCAGGCCAATATCCATGATGAACATATATGCAAAAATCTTCAATAAAATACTGACAAGCCGACTGCAACAGCACATCAAAAAGCTTATCCATCATGACCAAATAGGCTTCATCCCGAGGATGCAAGGCTGGTTCAACATACACAAGTCTGTAAACGTAATTCACCACATAAACAGAACCAAAGACAAAAACCACATGATTATCTCAATTCATGCAGAGAAGGCCTTTGACAAAATTAAACAGCCCTTTATGCTAAAAACCCTCAATAAGCTAGGTATTGATGGAACGTACCTCAAAATAATAAAAGCTATTTATGACAAACCAACAGCCAATATCATACTGAATGGGCAAAAACTAGAAGTATTCCCCTTGAAATGTGGCACTAGACAAGGATGCCCTCTCTCACTACTCCTATTCAATATAGTGCTAGAAGTTCTAGCCAGAGCAATCAGGCAAGAAAAAGAAATAAACGGTATTCAAATAGGAAAGGGGGAAATCAAATTGTCTCTATTTGCAGACGACATGATTGTATATCTAGAAGACCCCATCGTCTCAGCCCCAAATCTCCTGAAACTGATAAGCAACTTCAGCAAAGTCTCAGGATACAACATCAATTGCAAAAATCACATGCATTCCTATACACCAAAGCAGACTTAAAGAGAGCCAAATCAAGAACAAACTTCCATTCACAATTGCCACAAAGAGAATAAAATACCTAGGAATACAACTAACAAGGAATGTAAAGGACCTCTTCAAGGAGAACTACAAGCCACTGCTCAACGAAATAAGAGAGGACACAAACAGATGGAGAAACATCCCATGTTCATGGTTAGGAAGAATCAATATCGTGAAAATGGCCATACTGCCCAAAGTAATTTACAGATTCAATGCTATCCCCATCAAGCTACCAATGACCTTCTTTGCAGAACTGGAAAAAACCACCTTAAACTTCATATGGAACCAAAAGAGAGCCCGCATAGCCAAGTCAATTCTAAGCAAAAAGAACAAAGCGGGGGGCATCACACTACCAGACTTCAAACTATACTACAAGGCTACAGTAATCAAAACAGCATGGTACTGGTACCAAAACAGAGATATAGACCAATGGAACAGAACAGAGGTCTCAGAGGCAACACAACATATCTACAACCATCTGCTCTTTGACAAACCAGACAAAAACAAGCAATGGGGAAAGGATTCCCTGTTCAATAAATGGTGTTGGGAAAACCGGCTAGCCATGTGCAGAAGGCAGAAACTGGACCCCTTCCTCACACTTTACACTAAAATTAACTCCAGATGGATTAAAGACTTAAACATAAGACCTAATACCATAAAAACCCTAGAAGAAAATCTAGGCAAAACCATCAGGACATAGGTGTAGGCAAGGACTTCATGACTAAAACACCAAAAGCATTGACGACAAAAGCCAAAATAGACAAATGGGACCTAATCGAACTCCACAGCTTCTGCACAGCAAAAGAAACAGTCATTAGAGTGAATTGGCAACCAACAGAATGGGAAAAAATTTTTGCAGTTTACCCCTCTGACAAAGGGCTGATATCCAGAATTTACAAAGAACTAAAACAGATTTACAAGAAAAAACTAACAAGCCCATTCAAAAGTGGGCAAAGGATATGTACAGATACTTTACAAAAGAAGACATACATGAGGCCAACAAACATGAAAAAATGCTCATCATCACTGGTCATCAGAGAAATGCAAATCAAAACAACATTGAGATACCATCTCACACCAATTAGAATGGCTATCATTAAAAAATCTGGAGACAACAGATGCTGGAGAGGATGTGGAGAAATAGGAACACTTTTACACTGTTGGTGGGAGTGTTAATTAGTTCATCCATTGTGGAAGACAGCGTGGCGATTCCTGAAGGACCTAGAAATAGAAATTCCATTTGACCCAGCAATCCCATTACTGGATATATATCCAAAGGATTACAAATTGTTTTACTATAAGGACACGTGCAGACGAATGTTCATTGCACCACTGTTTACAATAGCAAAGACCTGGAACCAACCCAAAGGCCCATTGATGATAGACTGGACAGGGAAAATGTGGCACATATACACCATGGAATATTATGCAGCCATCAAAAACGATGAGTTTGTGTCCTTTGTCGGGACATGGATGAACCTGGAAACCGTCATTCTCAGCAAACTGACAGAAGAGCAGATCAAACACCGCATGTTCTCAATCATAGGCGGGTGTTGAACAACGAGAACACATGGACACAGGGAGGGGAGCCCTACACACTGGGTTCAGTTGGGGGGAAATAGGGGAGGGACGGTTGGGGGTGGGGAGCTGCGGAGAGATAGCAAGGGGAGAGATGCCAGATGTAGGTGATGGGGAGGAAGGCAGCAAATCACACTGCCACATGTGTACCTATGCAACAACCTTGCATGTTCTTCACATGTACCCCAAAACCTAAAATGCAATAAAATAAATAAATGGGGAAAAAAAAAGAAATTAAGTAAAATATTTCAAAAAAAAAATAGCCACTGGGAGAATTAAAACCATAAACTGAAAAATGTTTACTTGATACATAAAAAAGTGCAAAGGAGAAAAAGAAACAAAAAGATAGGAGACAAATTGAAAACATGTAGCAAGATGACAGACCAGAATCCAACCATTGTAAGTGAAGAAATGACATGACCTGAGTCACATTAGCAGGACTGCTGAGCACTGTGGGGAGAACAGACATGGGCAGGAAGTGAG
>NW_022440015.1:0-8015 GCF_009761245.1 Sapajus apella
GCACTCATTTTCTTAATTTCCTGAAGACACATGGCTGTTTTTTTAAAACAAAAAGTATTACACTGTATCGTTGAGTTTATAATGTATTTTAATGTAGTATATATAACAAAAATAACATAGCAATCGGTTAAATTAGACTATACTATTTGAAGTGTCCTTTATTTTGCTGGATGTATTTTAATATTACCTGAACTTCACTGTGGAAAGTCAAGGAATTGGGCTTCCATTCTTACAACAATAAAAACATGAGTGTAAAGAAATATAGCTAGGTTGGGCATGGTGGCACATGCCTGTAATCCAAGCACTTTGGAGGCCAAGGCAGGCGGATCACCTGAGGTCGGGAGTTCAAGACCAGCCCGACCAACATGCTAAAACCCAGTCTTAAAAAAAAAGAAGAAGAAGAAATATAGCTAAGCCGGGCGCAGTGGGTTCCACCTGTAATCCCAGCACTTGGGAGGCTGAGGTGGGCGGATCGCCGGTGGTCAGGAGTTCAAGACCAGCCTGACCAACATGGAGGTCTCCATATGAAAGCCTGGACCCACAAATTCTAAAGTCCTGATCACTGTCCCCCGCCATCACCCAGTGGAGCTTCCCCGGGTGCTTCCTACTCACCCCACCCTGCCATCTTAACTGTTCTTATAATATTGTGAATATTCCCCACCCCACCCTGCCATCTTAAATACTCTTATGCCTTACCCCACCTGCCACTGTAACTAAACTTACGGTAATGTATACTCCTTGCCCCTAACCCCACCACTGTAACTGATCTTATCCCATAACACCCCTGCTCCCTCCCCAAAAGATTTTCCCTAACCTGTAAAACCAACTTCTATCCCACTGTCCTTCACTAACACTCTTTTCAGCCTTAGCCCACCTGCATCCAGGTGAACAAACAGCCATGTTGCTCACACAAAGCCTGTTTGGGGAACCTCTTCATTCAAAGTGCATGTTTTAACATGGAGAAACCTTGTCTCTACTAAAAATACAAAATTAGTCAAATGTGGTGGCATGTGCCTATAATCCCAGCTACTCCGGAAGGCTGAGGCAGGAGAATCACTTGAACTAGGAAGGCAGAGGTTGTGGCAAGCCGAGATGGTGCCATTCATTGCACTCAAGCCCTGGCAGCAAGAGCAAAACTCTGTCTTAAAAAAAAAAAGCCAGATCGATCCAAGATGGCTGTTTAGGAAAAGCTCAGGATTGCAACTCCCAGTGAAACTACAGAGGGTGAGTGGATGCGCATTTTTATTGCCCACAGACTAGGCAATTCCCAGGCGGAGGAGCTCCATGGGATACCAGTGTGGCTGTTTTGGCCAGCGCAGCTGTGCCGGCCGGTGCTGCTGTTTTGCACCGCGCGGCTGCTTTGTCAGCGTCCTGGAGCAGTGGTTCTCCATACAAAATACACTGTTCCAGGTGCCCTTTTGGCTGGTGATTGGAGCCATGGGAAGTCGCCCATTCCTCTGTTTAAAAAGGGGACTGAGCAGAGAACCAGGACAGTAGGTTCCAGGGCAAAAAAAGTGCCACGAATCTCAGTGCCGCTGTTTAAGCCAGCGCAGTGACCTGCCGCAGGGGAAGAAACTCAGACCCGGCGCTTGTTCAACAGGCGATTGGAACACCAACTTAAAAAAAAAAAAAAAAAGGCTCTGAGGCAGGGAGCCAGTGATCAGGCTCGGCTCGTCTCACCCCCACAAAAGAACAGCAATCAGAAACTCTCTGGATTGAGAGTTTAACAGCAAGCGCTGCGGAACCCGGACGGTCCGGCTCTGTGGGGGAGGGGCGTCCGCCATTACCGAGGCAGCCCACCGCTATGGAGATAGTCAGCCAATGCTGAGGCAGCACACCATTGCCAAGGCAACCTGCCATTGCTGAAGCAGCCCGCCGTTGCCAAGGCAACCTGCCACTGCAGAGAGACTCTCCCCCAAGAGACGCGGGCCACCATTGTGGAGGCAGTTCTAACTACACCCATATAAACAGGACTGCAGGGAAGTTCACTCGGCAGCTGGGCGGAGCCCACAGCAGCTCAGCAAAGCCTCTACAGGCAGACAGTGACTAGGCTGCCTCCTTGCTGTGCAGGGCAGCTCTGAAGGAAAAAAAAGAAGGCAGCAGCATAACGGAAACTCATAAAGCCCTAAATCCCTGGGACAGAGCACCTGGGAACAAAAAGCAGTTTATGAGTTCTGCTGCAGCAGACCTAAACGTACCTGCCCAGCAGCTCTGAATGAACAACGGAGCTCACAGCTCAGAATTTGAGCTCCTATAAAGAAGAGACTGTCTCTTCAAGGAGCTCCCTGACCCCTGAATATCCAAAGAGCCACCTCATAAAGGAGAGATCAGATTGACATGTGGCAGGTATCCTTCTGGGACAAAGATAGCAGAAGAAGAAAACTGGTAACAACCCTTACTGTTCAGCAGCCGCTACAGGTGATCCCCAGGCAAGCAGCGCCTGGAGTGGACTTCAGCAGACCTACAGCAGAGTGGCCAGACTGTCAGAAGGAAAACCAAGAAACAGAAATAACCTCATCATCAACAAACAGAACGTCCACTCAGAGACCCAATCTGAAAGCCAGCAACTACAAAGACGACAGGTGGATAAATCCATAAAGATGTGAAGGAACCAACGCAAAAAGGATGAAAACACCCGACACCAGAACACCTCTCCTCCTACAAGGGATCACAACTCCTCACCAGCAAGGGAACAAGATTGGATGGAGAATGAGTGTGACGAAATGACAGAATCAGACTTCAGAAGGTGGGTAGTGAGAAATTTCTGTGAACTAAAAGAAAATATTCTAACCCAATGCAAAGAAACTAAGAACCTTGAAAAAAGATTTGATAAAATGCTAATGAGAATGGACAAAATAGAAAGGAATATAAGTGGATTGATGGAGCTGAAAAATACAACACGAGAACTTCACGAAGCATGCACGAGTATCAACAGCCGAATTGACCAAGCAGAAGAAAGGATATCAGAGGTCGAAGATCAACTAAATGAAATAAAACGGGAAGGCAAGAATGGAGAAAAAAGGGTAAAAAGGAATGAACAAAGTCTCCAAGAAATGTGGGAATATGTGAAAAGACCTAATCTACGTTTGATAGGCGTACCTGAATGCGACGAAGAGAATGAATCCAAGCTGGAAAATACTCTTCAGGATATTATCCAGGAAAACTTCCCCAACCTAGCAAGGCAGGCCAATATTCAAGTCCAGGAAATACAGAGGACTCCACAAAGATATTCGTCAAGAAGAGCAACCCCAAGGCACATAATCGTCAGATTCGCCAGAGTTGAAATGAAGGAGAAAATACTAAGGGCAGCCAGAGAGAAAGGTCGGGTTACCCACAAAGGGAAGCCCGTCAGACTCACAGCAGATCTCTCAGCAGAAACCCTACAAGCCAGAAGAGAGTGGGGGCCAATATTCAACATCCTTAAAGAAAAGAACTTTCAACCCAGAATCTCCTATCCAGCCAAACTAAGCTTCATAAGTGAAGGAAAAATAAAACCCTTTGTGAACATGCAAGTACTCAGGGATTTCGTCACCACCAGGCCAGCTTTACAAGAGCTCCTGAAAGAGGCTCTACACATATAAAGGAACAACCAGTACCAGCCACTCCAAAAACATGCCAAATGGTAAAGGGAATCAACACAATGAAGAATCTGCATCAACTATTGGGCAAAACAGCCAGCTAGCATCAAAATGGCAGTATCAAATTCACACATAACAATATTAACCCTAAATGTAAATGGGCTAAATGCCCCAATCAAAAGACACAGACTGGCAAATTGGATAAAAAGCCAAAACCCATCAGCGTGCTGTATCCAGGAAACCCATCTCACATGCAAGGATACACAAAGGCTCAAAATAAAGGGATGGAGGAAGATTTACCAAGCAAATGGAGAGCAAAAAAAAGCAGGAGTTGCAATTCTCATCTCTGATAAACTAGACTTTAAAGCAACAAAGATCAAAAGAGACAAACAAGAACATTACATAATGGTGAAAGGATCAATGCAACAAGAAGAGCTAACAATCCTTAACATATACGCACCCAATACAGGAGCACCCAGATACATAAGGGAACTTCTTAAAGACTTACAAAGAGACTTAGACTCCCACACAATAATAGTGGGAGACTTTAACACCCCATTGTCAATATTAGACAGATCAACCAGACAGAAAATTAACAAGGATATCAAGGACTTGAACTCAGACCTGGACCAAGCAAACCTAATAGACATTTACAGAACTCTCCACCCCAAATCCACAGAATATACATTCTTCTCAGAACCACATCACACCTACTCTAAAATTGACCACATAATTGGGAATAAATCACTCCTCAGCAAATGCAAAAGAATGGAAATCGTAACAAACAGTCTCTCAGACCACAGTGCAATCAAGTTAGAACTCAGAATTCAAAAACTAACCCAGAACCGCACGGCTTCATGGAAACTAAACAACTTGTTCTTGAATGTTGACTGGATAAACAATGAAATGAAGACAGAAATAAAGATGTTCTTCGATACCAATGAGAATGAAGACACAACATACCAGAATCTCTGGGACACATTTAAAGCAGTCTCTAGAGGAAAATATATAGCAATAAGTGCCCACATGAGAAGCAAGGAGAGATCAAAAATTGACACCCTATCATCAAAACTGAAAGAGCTACAGGAGCAAGATAAAAAAAAACTCAAAGTCTAGCAGAAGACAAGAAATAGCTAAGGTCAGAGCAGAACTGAAGCAGATAGAGACACACAAAAAACCCTTCAAAAAATCAGTAAATCCAGGAGCTGGTTTTTTGAAAAGATAAACAAAACAGACAGACCACTAGCCAGATTAATAAAAAAGAAAAGAGAGAATATCCAACTTGATGCAATAAAAAATGATAAAGGGGATATCACCACAGATTCCACAGAAATTCAAACCATCATCAGAGATTATTACGAACAGCTCTATGTGCATAAACTAGTAAACCTGGAAGAAATGGATAAATTCCTGGACACTTGCCTCCTGCCAAGCCTAAACCAGGAAGAAAACGAAATCCTGAACAGACCCATAACAAGGTCTGAAGTTGAGGCAGCAATTAAGAGCTTACTGCCCAAAAAAAGCCCAGGTCCAGACGGGTTCACAGCCGAATTCTACCAGACATACAAAGAGGAGCTGGTACCATTCCTTCTGAAACAATTTCAAATAATTCAAAAAGAGGGAATTCTTCCCAAATCATTTTATGAGACCAACATCATCCTGATTCCAAAACCCGGCAGAGACTCAACAAGAAAAGAAAACTTCAGGCCAATATCCATGATGAACATATATGCAAAAATCTTCAATAAAATACTGACAAGCCGACTGCAACAGCACATCAAAAAGCTTATCCATCATGACCAAATAGGCTTCATCCCGAGGATGCAAGGCTGGTTCAACATACACAAGTCTGTAAACGTAATTCACCACATAAACAGAACCAAAGACAAAAACCACATGATTATCTCAATTCATGCAGAGAAGGCCTTTGACAAAATTAAACAGCCCTTTATGCTAAAAACCCTCAATAAGCTAGGTATTGATGGAACGTACCTCAAAATAATAAAAGCTATTTATGACAAACCAACAGCCAATATCATACTGAATGGGCAAAAACTAGAAGTATTCCCCTTGAAATGTGGCACTAGACAAGGATGCCCTCTCTCACTACTCCTATTCAATATAGTGCTAGAAGTTCTAGCCAGAGCAATCAGGCAAGAAAAAGAAATAAACGGTATTCAAATAGGAAAGGGGGAAATCAAATTGTCTCTATTTGCAGACGACATGATTGTATATCTAGAAGACCCCATCGTCTCAGCCCCAAATCTCCTGAAACTGATAAGCAACTTCAGCAAAGTCTCAGGATACAACATCAATTGCAAAAATCAAATGCATTCCTATACACCAAAGCAGACTTAAAGAGAGCCAAATCAAGAACAAACTTCCATTCACAATTGCCACAAAGAGAATAAAATACCTAGGAATACAACTAACAAGGAATGTAAAGGACCTCTTCAAGGAGAACTACAAGCCACTGCTCAACGAAATAAGAGAGGACACAAACAGATGGAGAAACATCCCATGTTCATGGTTAGGAAGAATCAATATCGTGAAAATGGCCATACTGCCCAAAGTAATTTACAGATTCAATGCTATCCCCATCAAGCTACCAATGACCTTCTTTGCAGAACTGGAAAAAACCACCTTAAACTTCATATGGAACCAAAAGAGAGCCCGCATAGCCAAGTCAATTCTAAGCAAAAAGAACAAAGCGGGGGGCATCACACTACCAGACTTCAAACTATACTACAAGGCTACAGTAATCAAAACAGCATGGTACTGGTACCAAAACAGAGATATAGACCAATGGAACAGAACAGAGGTCTCAGAGGCAACACAACATATCTACAACCATCTGCTCTTTGACAAACCAGACAAAAACAAGCAATGGGGAAAGGATTCCCTGTTCAATAAATGGTGTTGGGAAAACCGGCTAGCCATGTGCAGAAGGCAGAAACTGGACCCCTTCCTCACACTTTACACTAAAATTAACTCCAGATGGATTAAAGACTTAAACATAAGACCTAATACCATAAAAACCCTAGAAGAAAATCTAGGCAAAACCATCAGGACATAGGTGTAGGCAAGGACTTCATGACTAAAACACCAAAAGCATTGACGACAAAAGCCAAAATAGACAAATGGGACCTAATCGAACTCCACAGCTTCTGCACAGCAAAAGAAACAGTCATTAGAGTGAATTGGCAACCAACAGAATGGGAAAAAATTTTTGCAGTTTACCCATCTGACAAAGGGCTGATATCCAGAATTTACAAAGAACTAAAACAGATTTACAAGAAAAAACTAATAAGCCCATTCAAAAGTGGGCAAAGGATATGTACAGATACTTTACAAAAGAAGACATACATGAGGCCAACAAACATGAAAAAATGCTCATCATCACTGGTCATCAGAGAAATGCAAATCAAAACAACATTGAGATACCATCTCACACCAATTAGAATGGCTATCATTAAAAAATCTGGAGACAACAGATGCTGGAGAGGATGTGGAGAAATAGGAACACTTTTACACTGTTGGTGGGAGTGTTAATTAGTTCATCCATTGTGGAAGACAGCGTGGCGATTCCTGAAGGACCTAGAAATAGAAATTCCATTTGACCCAGCAATCCCATTACTGGATATATATCCAAAGGATTACAAATTGTTTTACTATAAGGACACGTGCAGACGAATGTTCATTGCACCACTGTTTACAATAGCAAAGACCTGGAACCAACCCAAAGGCCCATTGATGATAGACTGGACAGGGAAAATGTGGCACATATACACCATGGAATATTATGCAGCCATCAAAAACGATGAGTTTGTGTCCTTTGTCGGGACATGGATGAACCTGGAAACCGTCATTCTCAGCAAACTGACAGAAGAGCAGATCAAACACCGCATGTTCTCAATCATAGGCGGGTGTTGAACAACGAGAACACATGGACACAGGGAGGGGAGCCCTACACACTGGGTTCAGTTGGGGGGAAATAGGGGAGGGACGGTTGGGGGTGGGGAGCTGCGGAGAGATAGCAAGGGGAGAGATGCCAGATGTAGGTGATGGGGAGGAAGGCAGCAAATCACACTGCCACATGTGTACCTATGCAACAACCTTGCATGTTCTTCACATGTACCCCAAAACCTAAAATGCAATAAAATAAATAAATGGGGAAAAAAAAAGAAATTAAGTAAAATATTTCAAAAAAAAAATAGCCACTGGGAGAATTAAAACCATAAACTGAAAAATGTTTACTTGATACATAAAAAAGTGCAAAGGAGAAAAAGAAACAAAAAGATAGGAGACAAATTGAAAACATGTAGCAAGATGACAGACCAGAATCCAACCATTGTAAGTGAAGAAATGACATGACCTGAGTCACATTAGCAGGACTGCTGAGCACTGTGGGGAGAACAGACATGGGCAGGAAGTGAG
>NW_022440016.1:0-8014 GCF_009761245.1 Sapajus apella
ATACTTTTGTCTTGTGGTAACTTTCTACGCTCCGGTCAAATACAACATTTGGAATTCCCCAGCGAGATATTCTCTTTTTGTTATCACCAGACAAAAGCCATCTCAGAATCTCGCCCGGGCGGCCACTCCCACCATGGGGGCCTCTGGGGAGGCGCCCACTGTTCTTTTGCAGGGCCCCGGAGAGCCACTGTGGAGGATAAGCGACCTCTCGGCCGACATTCACCCGAAATTCCTCAGGGTCCTAAAAGAAAAAGCCTCCGGAGGTAAGTCTGGTCTGGGCCTGTGTCGGGGGACTGACGAGTCATTGCAACTCTGACCTGGCAAGCCTCATCGAGACGTCGCTTGAGGCTTCTGGTAGCTGGTGCAGGGGGTACCAGCGTTCGTTTCCGGTAGCTGGTGCAGAGGGTACCAGCGTTCGCGCCTGGTAGCTGGCATAGTGGGTGGCAGCGTTCGGGTGTTTTCCGTAACCTCTGTGTGAGTGAGAGAGTGAGTGTGTATATACGTAGTCCCACGGCTGAAAGGCTACGGGGCTTGTGTGGGCCTTCACCCGCGGTTCCACTGGGGCATCGTAGGGCATAACGGTGATTCACCTCAGAGCTGTCCTACTTGGACTTCCATCCTGAGGTGACCAGGCCCGGGGATTATACGGGTACACCTTAGCCAAGACGCCCCTGAAAATTCTTCCAAGAAAGTGACCGGGCAGGCATCTGACTGGTCTCCCATCTGGGGGGCACCCACCCTTTGTCTGTCACTCTTGTATGTGGTCCTGTGTCATCTGTAAATTTGTCAGTTTTATTAGACTCCTGCTAGCAGACATACACTGGTTCAGGCCATCTTCCCTTGAGGTAGGAGATATCTTACAGTGGTTGACGAACCACTGGATGCAGGGAAATTTTATTGATTACACCCCAGCAAAAATTACTCTTTTCTCTTTCTTCATCTTCTCCTTCTTTCACTGAGGCCTCACTCTTTCTTCCTTTGCCATGTGGCAGATAGTCTTAACTCTAGTTGTCTTTAATCTCTTCCTTGTTTTGGTCATTGTGGCCTGTAAATTCTCCCAGCCACCTCCACCGGGAAAAGAGTACTTTTGCCCGTGCTGGGTCAGATTCCAGGTCGGGGAGGCCGTTGTGCCCTCGACACCTTGGAGGTAGCTTCTTTGGAGCTTGTGTGGAACAAAACCCTAGATCAGAGTTTAAGAGTGCTCTTTCTCAGGCTGGGATGGAAAATAGGTAACTGCTTATTCTGCCAGGAAAGTGTCCAATGTTATGGGCAGTGCCCAACGGTGCATCACAGAAAGGCATATTGACACTATCCTGGATGTTGGGAGGTAGGATGTCACCGCCCCAGTAAAAACTGACTGGCAGCACTTCTGCACACTCTACCGGGTGTGGTGGGTCCAAAACACACATCCGGTAGACCTCTTAGTCCACCTGTTTGTCACTTCCCGACCTTTCCGAAGCAACTGGCCATTAAAAATGTATAAGGGGGAGGATTATGCCCGGGCAGCGCTAAACCTCCATAGTGCTTATTCTCGCCAGTTGTGGTTTGCGGGGAAAAAAGACCGCCGCCTTACCTTGGCCCCTACCCCCTGTTCCTCTGACTAGGACTAGGGATAAACCCTAAAATCCAGTTGTCTGGTCCTTGCAGGACCTGGCTGCAGAGGCCCTGCTAAAACCTGCTTTAAAGAGGGCCAAATTTTAAATTTGAGGCTTTCCAAAATTGGATTTACTACAGAAGAGAGAAAGGGAGAGAGAAAGAGAGGAGAGAGAAAGTAGAAAGAGAAAGGGAGAGAGAAAGTAGATAAAGGAGAGAAGAGAGGAGAGAAAGGAGACAGGAGAGAGAAAGGAGACAGAGGAGAGAGAGAGAAGGGGACCAGAAGCCGCAGGGGCGGAACACTTGCTGCCAGCAAGTTCAGTTTTAAACTGACACTAAGAGCGTTTTTTTTTCCTTTCTCTGCCAGCAGTCAGCCCCGCCCAGCTTTGAGGCAGGCCACGCTGCCTCAGGGTGCAGCATTTGCATCCAGAATCTGGCTTTAAGAAAAGCTTTTTAACTTTCTGTAACAAAAGTGACTTGTTAGCATAGTCGTTAAGGTGTGGTGCCTGCAACTGCAAGGTTGTTGGTTTAAATCCTCAGTGAGGCTAGTTTTAAATTGGGAAATCAGTCTTCTCTTGAGGAAAATTTGGCATAAAAAAAACAACAAAAAAACCCACAAATGGGGTCGTCTAGCTCCCCGCCTTGTAACCCCCTCCAATGCATGACGGCCAACTTCAAGGTTGGGTTCTCAGGCCAATATGGGGTGAAATTAACCCCTGGAAAACTCCGCTCTTTGTGTGAACTTGAATGGCTGTCTTTTGGAATTAGGTGGCCAAATACTGGGACCTATGACCCAAAAATTATCCAGGCTGTATGGAAAATGGTTGCAAAAACCCCTGGATACCCTGAGCAGTTTCCATACAAGCACTAATGGTTGGGTTTAGTCCAATGGCCTCCTCCATGGCTAAAGCACTGCATAAAACAGGCTAGACTTCAGGTCACGTTAGCCAGCCCAAAAGAAAGTCCCTTCTGAACCAAACATTCTCCCCACCCCAGCGGAGGATCAGGAATTACTTCCACCCTACTCAAGGCCCTCTAAACCAGCGCCTCAGCACCCCCCTCGACAGTACTATTAACCAAACCTTGTCCCCCCTGCACACCCGTAGCGGGGCCCCGGCACCCACCGGCAGTCCTCCCTTTCCAAGAGGCACCCCCAACAGAAGACAATTGGGGTCGCCATTCTTTGTTCACATCCCCTTCTTGTCAAGTAACTTATATAACTGGAAGGAGATAGAGATCAAAAAGAGGGCCAAAACACCAAGTGCGGGCACGAGCTTTAAGGGCAAGGGAAAGCTGCCGGGCTAAACCCAAAATTGGCAGCACCCATGGCATGGCAAAGGGGATTTCTATGGCCTGCAAGCCGGCAGAGATGCATCCAGTGTGAGGGGCTGTGCAGGAGGGAAGTGCTGGGGAACTGCTAAGAGTTCCCGGGAGGGGGTTGTACTGGAGAACTGCTAAGACGGTGAGAGGGGGAGGGTTAGGTACATGCCCAGATGGAAAGTTCCCTGGGAGGGGGTAGTGCTGGGAGGGCAGGGAATTTAAGGCGGTGACATTGCGGAGGTTTTACAATGAAACTCAACATCCCCCCTTCTCTGAGAAGCCCCAGGCTTTGACAGGACTCTTAAAATCTGTATTCCAGACGCATCGCCCCACTTGGGACAACTGCCAACCATTATTACTAATTCTGTTCACCACAGAAAAAAAAAAAAGGCAAAATTAGACAGGAAGCCCTGAAAGCCATCATAGGTCCAGGGCAAGGAAAAAGATTTTTTCCCTCTACCTGACCCCAATGGGACCTCAACACCTTGGGGGGGTGTCACCAGGCTCTGAACACTTTTCACCGGTATCTTATAGAAGGGGTTAGGGGAGTGGCCCACAAGCCCAGTAAACTCTCCGAGGTAGGAACTGTGACTCAGGGTCCACAGGAGTTGCTAGCTGCTTTCCTTGAGCGCTTACTGGACGCCTATTACCCTGAGGCCTGGAGAATCAGCGGTCCATCAATCTGGCTTTTGTTTCCCAGTCTGCCCCAGACATCAAAAGAAAATTTGCAAAAATTAGAGAGGTTCCAGAGAATGAATTTAACTCAGTTGTTAAAAAATTGCCCAAGAAGTCTTTAACAATAAAGACACCTTAGAGGCCAAGCAAAATAAGAGAGTTACTAACGCAGTGATAGCAGCACTCCAGGAAAAACCACAGCTAGCCCCTGGACCACAAATCGATTCGTTGATCTGGGAAATGGCACTGTCACTCATTCCCTGAGTGTCCATATCCACTCCTGTGACGGGAATTGCTCCACAAACTGCAAGCAAATATTTCTTTCAGCAAGGGTCAAGCTTGCCTCTCAATTCCTCCTCCTTTAGCCACAGGGCCACCTCAGCAGATCCTTATCACCTGTGCTCTGTCAGACGAGTATCTCTTGCAGGAAGCTTTATCCTCAGAGGCGGATCAACCACCTGCACCAGACTTCCTCCGCAAATTTCAAGGGAGTGTACCGGGAGTATGGGATGAAACAAGTCTCCCAGGGCTGGCAAGTCACCGCACCCCAGTCGTGATCCAGCTATTAGCAAAGGCAACTGCAATCCAGGTGAAGCAATACCCTATGAGCCGGGAAGACAGGCGAGGAATTGCTCCGCATATCACCAGACTCCTGAAGGGAGGAATCCTCACTACCTGTAAGTCTCCCTGGAACACCCCCTTGCTCCCCGTGCTAAAACCAGGCACACAGGACTATCGGCCTGTGCAGGACTTGAGGGAGGAGAATAAAAGGGTAGAAACTGTTCATCCTACAGTTCCAAATCCGTACACCCTCCTAAGTCTCTTGGACCCAGAACACCATTACACTGTCTTGGATCTTAAGGATGCATTCTTTTGCATCCCAGTAGCCCCTGTTAGCCAGCCTATATTTCCTTTTGAATGGACCGACCCTGATACTGGGGTCTCCGGGCAACTCACTCGGAGAAAACTGCCTCAGGGGTTCAAAATTCCCCCACTCTGTTTGATGAGGCACTTAGCCAAGACCTTGCTGCCTTCCGAGCTGAGTTCCCAGAGTGTACCCTACTCCAATACGTGGATGACTTACTCTTGGCTACAAAAACCCAGGAGGCCTGTAAAGAGACCACCCAGTCATTATTGAAAAAAACCCTGCAGACTTTGGGGTACCAGGTCTCAGCTAAAAAGGCCCAACTCTGCCAGCCAAAAGTGACTTACCTGGGCTATGTTATAGAGAAGGGCAACCGGGCACTGGCACCCAGCCGAGTCCAAGCAGTGCTGCAAATACCCAACCCTACCACAAAATGCCAAGTTCGAGAATTCCTTGGGGCAGTAGAGTACCGCAGGCTATGGATTCTGGGATTTGCTGAGATAGCCAAGCCCCTGTATGCCTGTACTGGAGGAAATCAGCCCCTGACATGGACAGAGGTGGAGCAACAGGCTTTTGACAAGCTCAAGACTGCCCTGACTGCAGCCCCAGCCTTGGCCTTGCCAGTCATCTCTAAACCTTTCCAGTTGTTTGTGCATGAAAAACAGGGAGTCGCTAAGGGGGTGCTCACCCGGACATTGGGACCCTGGTCCCGGCCAGTTGCCTACCTTTCAAAAAGACTTGATCCCGTAGCCTCTGGGTGGCCAGCTTGTTTGAGGACGGTGGCAGCTATGGCCCTGTTAGTCAGGGAGGCGAAAAAACTGACCTTGGGGCAGGAGTTGAACTTAGTGGCACCCCAAACGGTGGAGTTGCTATTCCGTGGAGCTACGGGAAAATGGATGTCTAATGCCCACATAGCCCAATACCAGGCCTTACTTTTGGACCAGCCCCGCATAAAATTTTCAAAAACCACAGTTTTAAACCCCGCCACACTGCTACCTGACAGCGAGCCAGAGGAACCCATATATGACTGCCAACAGACAATAGATGTCCACGCTGTATGACCAGATCTCACCGACGTCCCCCTGCAGAACCCGAGGAGGTACTGTATACAGATGGCAGCAGTTTCATGGTCGACGGAGTCAGGTACGCCGGGGCAGCTGTGGTCACTCTAGAGCGGGTTATCTGGGCCCAGTCTCTTCCACACAGAACCTCAGCCCAAAAAGGCAGAACTTATAGCTTTAATAAAGGCCTTGGACTGGGCAGAGGGAAAAATTGTTAACATCTACACGGATAGCCAGTATGCTTTTGCTACAGCCCATGTGCATGGTGCCATTTATAAAGAAAGAGTGTTGCTTACCTCAAAGGGAAAAATCATCAAAAACAAAGAGGAAATCCTAGCTCTACTAGAACCTATATGGAAGCCTAAGGCAGTGGCATTAATACACTGCAAAGGACACCAGAAGGGAGATCCACCAGAGGCAAGGGGAAATAGGGCAGCTGACCTACAGGCCAGACAGGCAGCTTGGGGCCAGTAAAACCTCTGACTCTTCTTGTGACTCTGCCGGCCCCAACCCTGCCTCCTACCCCAACATATTTGCCTGAGGAAGAAAACTTTGCCAAAGAACGGGGGGAAGGCAAGATTCCACAGGATGGTGGACTCTACCGGCCACAAGGATTGTGCTCCCCGAGGCTCTAGGACAGGCTCTAGTTAAGGACACACACCAGGCCACTCACTTAGGACAAACAAAACTCACCGAGCTGCTGAGGGCCAGATATTACATTCCACACTTACATGAAATTGTTAGGGAAACTACTACTCGTTGTGAAGTTTGTGCCAGGGTAAATCCAGGAGGCAGTAGGCCTAGTCAGGCAGGGATAAGACTCAGGGGTACTAGCCCAGGGGAACACTGGGAGGTAGATTTTACTGAAATAAAGCCCCCAGCGTGCGGCTATAAGTACCTCCTTGTGTTTGTAGACACTTTCTCTGGATGGGTCGAGGCTTTTCCTACTAGGTCAGAAACCGCACTGGTAGTAGCGAGAAAATTGTTACAGGACCTGGTTCCTCAGTTCGGCTGCCCCTGACACTGGGATCAGATAATGGCCCTGCATTTACAGCTCAGGTTTCACAGGGCCTGGCCAAGGCCCTGGGCATATCCTGGAAACTGCACTGTGCCTATCGCCTCCAGAGTTCAGGGCAGGTTAAAAGGATGAACCGGACCATAAAGGAAACTTTGACAAAATTCATTCTGGAAACCGGTGAAAACTGGGTCAGCCTGCTTCCTTTTGTTCTCCTCCGTACCCCATGTACTCCCTATAAAAAAAAAAAAAAAGCTTTACTCCTTTTAAAATTATGTTTAAAAGGCCTCCTCCCTTACTCCCCAGACTTGCGGACGCCATACATGCTGGAGTCCATAACCATACACTCCTTAAGTCCTTGCAGGCACTCCAGTCTGTTCAGTCCCAGGTGCACTCGCTCATCAGGGGAACTCGACCTACCCCAGTGGATTTCACTGACCAGCCGGTACACCCCTTCCAGCCAGGGGACAAGTCCTGGTGAAGAGAGTCACTGCCTCCAGCCTAACTCCTCACTGGAAAGGACCCTACACTGTAATCCTGGTCACCCCCACGGCTATCAAGGTGGACGGACTGACTGCCTGGATTCACCACTCACACGTCAAGACTGCCCCCCCAGGTGCAGGATGGGAAGCGGTTCCATCCTCAACGGACCCCCCAAAGCTAAGACTATTGCGCCGTTCTCAGTCATCATCCTAATCTCCCTGATTCCTGCAACCACCCTCCGAAAGAGACCCTCCTTGGCACCCACCTACTATCGATGGGTCATCACTGAGGGCTCCACTGGAGCATATGTTAGTTCCTTAACCGGAAAGGGATCTACCCTAGTCAACCTAACCCTGGAGTACTCTCCGGAGACCCCCATTACCTTCTCCCTGAACCTCTGTGCCCTCCTGGGCCCCCACTTAAATTTCAGGACAAGTGGAGATATAGCTGGGTGTGGCAGTTTAGGGGCAGAGCGACAACTCCAGACCATGGGGCTATGTCTGTGCCCAGGATCCACCCCACCAAAAAGATGAAACTGTGGAGACTTAAATGAATTCTTTTGCCCCCATTGGGGTTGTGGAACTATCTCCACTATAACAGGATATACTGCAAACAGAAACTCTTTCATTTTTCTCACCCGAGACCCTCCCGTAAACCCCTGGCTAACATTCCTGCTCACTGGATTAGCTGGACCCTTGGTGCTAATGGTCCTAGGATTAACATTTGGACCATGCCTTTTAAACATGCTCCTCAAATTTATCCAGGAAGAAATAGATTCGGTGAAATTAATGGTTCTGAGATCCAACTATGGGCCCTTGTGTCAAAAAAAGAGGAAACCTATTAAAGATTTAATACATGTTAAAAGAACAGGGAGGAATGTGATATTGTGCTGGCCTAGAGCCAGAACCAGAGCAAAACTATTTTATAAAATGCAAAACTGTTTTTAGATAAGTTAAAATGGCTGCCCCATTCTCCTCACAATAACTACTGTCCTTGGCCTCT
>NW_022440017.1:0-8014 GCF_009761245.1 Sapajus apella
ATACTTTTGTCTTGTGGTAACTTTCTACGCTCCGGTCAAATACAACATTTGGAATTCCCCAGCGAGATATTCTCTTTTTGTTATCACCAGACAAAAGCCATCTCAGAATCTCGCCCGGGCGGCCACTCCCACCATGGGGGCCTCTGGGGAGGCGCCCACTGTTCTTTTGCAGGGCCCCGGAGAGCCACTGTGGAGGATAAGCGACCTCTCGGCCGACATTCACCCGAAATTCCTCAGGGTCCTAAAAGAAAAAGCCTCCGGAGGTAAGTCTGGTCTGGGCCTGTGTCGGGGGACTGACGAGTCATTGCAACTCTGACCTGGCAAGCCTCATCGAGACGTCGCTTGAGGCTTCTGGTAGCTGGTGCAGGGGGTACCAGCGTTCGTTTCCGGTAGCTGGTGCAGAGGGTACCAGCGTTCGCGCCTGGTAGCTGGCATAGTGGGTGGCAGCGTTCGGGTGTTTTCCGTAACCTCTGTGTGAGTGAGAGAGTGAGTGTGTATATACGTAGTCCCACGGCTGAAAGGCTACGGGGCTTGTGTGGGCCTTCACCCGCGGTTCCACTGGGGCATCGTAGGGCATAACGGTGATTCACCTCAGAGCTGTCCTACTTGGACTTCCATCCTGAGGTGACCAGGCCCGGGGATTATACGGGTACACCTTAGCCAAGACGCCCCTGAAAATTCTTCCAAGAAAGTGACCGGGCAGGCATCTGACTGGTCTCCCATCTGGGGGGCACCCACCCTTTGTCTGTCACTCTTGTATGTGGTCCTGTGTCATCTGTAAATTTGTCAGTTTTATTAGACTCCTGCTAGCAGACATACACTGGTTCAGGCCATCTTCCCTTGAGGTAGGAGATATCTTACAGTGGTTGACGAACCACTGGATGCAGGGAAATTTTATTGATTACACCCCAGCAAAAATTACTCTTTTCTCTTTCTTCATCTTCTCCTTCTTTCACTGAGGCCTCACTCTTTCTTCCTTTGCCATGTGGCAGATAGTCTTAACTCTAGTTGTCTTTAATCTCTTCCTTGTTTTGGTCATTGTGGCCTGTAAATTCTCCCAGCCACCTCCACCGGGAAAAGAGTACTTTTGCCCGTGCTGGGTCAGATTCCAGGTCGGGGAGGCCGTTGTGCCCTCGACACCTTGGAGGTAGCTTCTTTGGAGCTTGTGTGGAACAAAACCCTAGATCAGAGTTTAAGAGTGCTCTTTCTCAGGCTGGGATGGAAAATAGGTAACTGCTTATTCTGCCAGGAAAGTGTCCAATGTTATGGGCAGTGCCCAACGGTGCATCACAGAAAGGCATATTGACACTATCCTGGATGTTGGGAGGTAGGATGTCACCGCCCCAGTAAAAACTGACTGGCAGCACTTCTGCACACTCTACCGGGTGTGGTGGGTCCAAAACACACATCCGGTAGACCTCTTAGTCCACCTGTTTGTCACTTCCCGACCTTTCCGAAGCAACTGGCCATTAAAAATGTATAAGGGGGAGGATTATGCCCGGGCAGCGCTAAACCTCCATAGTGCTTATTCTCGCCAGTTGTGGTTTGCGGGGAAAAAAGACCGCCGCCTTACCTTGGCCCCTACCCCCTGTTCCTCTGACTAGGACTAGGGATAAACCCTAAAATCCAGTTGTCTGGTCCTTGCAGGACCTGGCTGCAGAGGCCCTGCTAAAACCTGCTTTAAAGAGGGCCAAATTTTAAATTTGAGGCTTTCCAAAATTGGATTTACTACAGAAGAGAGAAAGGGAGAGAGAAAGAGAGGAGAGAGAAAGTAGAAAGAGAAAGGGAGAGAGAAAGTAGATAAAGGAGAGAAGAGAGGAGAGAAAGGAGACAGGAGAGAGAAAGGAGACAGAGGAGAGAGAGAGAAGGGGACCAGAAGCCGCAGGGGCGGAACACTTGCTGCCAGCAAGTTCAGTTTTAAACTGACACTAAGAGCGTTTTTTTTTCCTTTCTCTGCCAGCAGTCAGCCCCGCCCAGCTTTGAGGCAGGCCACGCTGCCTCAGGGTGCAGCATTTGCATCCAGAATCTGGCTTTAAGAAAAGCTTTTTAACTTTCTGTAACAAAAGTGACTTGTTAGCATAGTCGTTAAGGTGTGGTGCCTGCAACTGCAAGGTTGTTGGTTTAAATCCTCAGTGAGGCTAGTTTTAAATTGGGAAATCAGTCTTCTCTTGAGGAAAATTTGGCATAAAAAAAACAACAAAAAAACCCACAAATGGGGTCGTCTAGCTCCCCGCCTTGTAACCCCCTCCAATGCATGACGGCCAACTTCAAGGTTGGGTTCTCAGGCCAATATGGGGTGAAATTAACCCCTGGAAAACTCCGCTCTTTGTGTGAACTTGAATGGCTGTCTTTTGGAATTAGGTGGCCAAATACTGGGACCTATGACCCAAAAATTATCCAGGCTGTATGGAAAATGGTTGCAAAAACCCCTGGATACCCTGAGCAGTTTCCATACAAGCACTAATGGTTGGGTTTAGTCCAATGGCCTCCTCCATGGCTAAAGCACTGCATAAAACAGGCTAGACTTCAGGTCACGTTAGCCAGCCCAAAAGAAAGTCCCTTCTGAACCAAACATTCTCCCCACCCCAGCGGAGGATCAGGAATTACTTCCACCCTACTCAAGGCCCTCTAAACCAGCGCCTCAGCACCCCCCTCGACAGTACTATTAACCAAACCTTGTCCCCCCTGCACACCCGTAGCGGGGCCCCGGCACCCACCGGCAGTCCTCCCTTTCCAAGAGGCACCCCCAACAGAAGACAATTGGGGTCGCCATTCTTTGTTCACATCCCCTTCTTGTCAAGTAACTTATATAACTGGAAGGAGATAGAGATCAAAAAGAGGGCCAAAACACCAAGTGCGGGCACGAGCTTTAAGGGCAAGGGAAAGCTGCCGGGCTAAACCCAAAATTGGCAGCACCCATGGCATGGCAAAGGGGATTTCTATGGCCTGCAAGCCGGCAGAGATGCATCCAGTGTGAGGGGCTGTGCAGGAGGGAAGTGCTGGGGAACTGCTAAGAGTTCCCGGGAGGGGGTTGTACTGGAGAACTGCTAAGACGGTGAGAGGGGGAGGGTTAGGTACATGCCCAGATGGAAAGTTCCCTGGGAGGGGGTAGTGCTGGGAGGGCAGGGAATTTAAGGCGGTGACATTGCGGAGGTTTTACAATGAAACTCAACATCCCCCCTTCTCTGAGAAGCCCCAGGCTTTGACAGGACTCTTAAAATCTGTATTCCAGACGCATCGCCCCACTTGGGACAACTGCCAACCATTATTACTAATTCTGTTCACCACAGAAAAAAAAAAAAGGCAAAATTAGACAGGAAGCCCTGAAAGCCATCATAGGTCCAGGGCAAGGAAAAAGATTTTTTCCCTCTACCTGACCCCAATGGGACCTCAACACCTTGGGGGGGTGTCACCAGGCTCTGAACACTTTTCACCGGTATCTTATAGAAGGGGTTAGGGGAGTGGCCCACAAGCCCAGTAAACTCTCCGAGGTAGGAACTGTGACTCAGGGTCCACAGGAGTTGCTAGCTGCTTTCCTTGAGCGCTTACTGGACGCCTATTACCCTGAGGCCTGGAGAATCAGCGGTCCATCAATCTGGCTTTTGTTTCCCAGTCTGCCCCAGACATCAAAAGAAAATTTGCAAAAATTAGAGAGGTTCCAGAGAATGAATTTAACTCAGTTGTTAAAAAATTGCCCAAGAAGTCTTTAACAATAAAGACACCTTAGAGGCCAAGCAAAATAAGAGAGTTACTAACGCAGTGATAGCAGCACTCCAGGAAAAACCACAGCTAGCCCCTGGACCACAAATCGATTCGTTGATCTGGGAAATGGCACTGTCACTCATTCCCTGAGTGTCCATATCCACTCCTGTGACGGGAATTGCTCCACAAACTGCAAGCAAATATTTCTTTCAGCAAGGGTCAAGCTTGCCTCTCAATTCCTCCTCCTTTAGCCACAGGGCCACCTCAGCAGATCCTTATCACCTGTGCTCTGTCAGACGAGTATCTCTTGCAGGAAGCTTTATCCTCAGAGGCGGATCAACCACCTGCACCAGACTTCCTCCGCAAATTTCAAGGGAGTGTACCGGGAGTATGGGATGAAACAAGTCTCCCAGGGCTGGCAAGTCACCGCACCCCAGTCGTGATCCAGCTATTAGCAAAGGCAACTGCAATCCAGGTGAAGCAATACCCTATGAGCCGGGAAGACAGGCGAGGAATTGCTCCGCATATCACCAGACTCCTGAAGGGAGGAATCCTCACTACCTGTAAGTCTCCCTGGAACACCCCCTTGCTCCCCGTGCTAAAACCAGGCACACAGGACTATCGGCCTGTGCAGGACTTGAGGGAGGAGAATAAAAGGGTAGAAACTGTTCATCCTACAGTTCCAAATCCGTACACCCTCCTAAGTCTCTTGGACCCAGAACACCATTACACTGTCTTGGATCTTAAGGATGCATTCTTTTGCATCCCAGTAGCCCCTGTTAGCCAGCCTATATTTCCTTTTGAATGGACCGACCCTGATACTGGGGTCTCCGGGCAACTCACTCGGAGAAAACTGCCTCAGGGGTTCAAAATTCCCCCACTCTGTTTGATGAGGCACTTAGCCAAGACCTTGCTGCCTTCCGAGCTGAGTTCCCAGAGTGTACCCTACTCCAATACGTGGATGACTTACTCTTGGCTACAAAAACCCAGGAGGCCTGTAAAGAGACCACCCAGTCATTATTGAAAAAAACCCTGCAGACTTTGGGGTACCAGGTCTCAGCTAAAAAGGCCCAACTCTGCCAGCCAAAAGTGACTTACCTGGGCTATGTTATAGAGAAGGGCAACCGGGCACTGGCACCCAGCCGAGTCCAAGCAGTGCTGCAAATACCCAACCCTACCACAAAATGCCAAGTTCGAGAATTCCTTGGGGTAGTAGAGTACCGCAGGCTATGGATTCTGGGATTTGCTGAGATAGCCAAGCCCCTGTATGCCTGTACTGGAGGAAATCAGCCCCTGACATGGACAGAGGTGGAGCAACAGGCTTTTGACAAGCTCAAGACTGCCCTGACTGCAGCCCCAGCCTTGGCCTTGCCAGTCATCTCTAAACCTTTCCAGTTGTTTGTGCATGAAAAACAGGGAGTCGCTAAGGGGGTGCTCACCCGGACATTGGGACCCTGGTCCCGGCCAGTTGCCTACCTTTCAAAAAGACTTGATCCCGTAGCCTCTGGGTGGCCAGCTTGTTTGAGGACGGTGGCAGCTATGGCCCTGTTAGTCAGGGAGGCGAAAAAACTGACCTTGGGGCAGGAGTTGAACTTAGTGGCACCCCAAACGGTGGAGTTGCTATTCCGTGGAGCTACGGGAAAATGGATGTCTAATGCCCACATAGCCCAATACCAGGCCTTACTTTTGGACCAGCCCCGCATAAAATTTTCAAAAACCACAGTTTTAAACCCCGCCACACTGCTACCTGACAGCGAGCCAGAGGAACCCATATATGACTGCCAACAGACAATAGATGTCCACGCTGTATGACCAGATCTCACCGACGTCCCCCTGCAGAACCCGAGGAGGTACTGTATACAGATGGCAGCAGTTTCATGGTCGACGGAGTCAGGTACGCCGGGGCAGCTGTGGTCACTCTAGAGCGGGTTATCTGGGCCCAGTCTCTTCCACACAGAACCTCAGCCCAAAAAGGCAGAACTTATAGCTTTAATAAAGGCCTTGGACTGGGCAGAGGGAAAAATTGTTAACATCTACACGGATAGCCAGTATGCTTTTGCTACAGCCCATGTGCATGGTGCCATTTATAAAGAAAGAGTGTTGCTTACCTCAAAGGGAAAAATCATCAAAAACAAAGAGGAAATCCTAGCTCTACTAGAACCTATATGGAAGCCTAAGGCAGTGGCATTAATACACTGCAAAGGACACCAGAAGGGAGATCCACCAGAGGCAAGGGGAAATAGGGCAGCTGACCTACAGGCCAGACAGGCAGCTTGGGGCCAGTAAAACCTCTGACTCTTCTTGTGACTCTGCCGGCCCCAACCCTGCCTCCTACCCCAACATATTTGCCTGAGGAAGAAAACTTTGCCAAAGAACGGGGGGAAGGCAAGATTCCACAGGATGGTGGACTCTACCGGCCACAAGGATTGTGCTCCCCGAGGCTCTAGGACAGGCTCTAGTTAAGGACACACACCAGGCCACTCACTTAGGACAAACAAAACTCACCGAGCTGCTGAGGGCCAGATATTACATTCCACACTTACATGAAATTGTTAGGGAAACTACTACTCGTTGTGAAGTTTGTGCCAGGGTAAATCCAGGAGGCAGTAGGCCTAGTCAGGCAGGGATAAGACTCAGGGGTACTAGCCCAGGGGAACACTGGGAGGTAGATTTTACTGAAATAAAGCCCCCAGCGTGCGGCTATAAGTACCTCCTTGTGTTTGTAGACACTTTCTCTGGATGGGTCGAGGCTTTTCCTACTAGGTCAGAAACCGCACTGGTAGTAGCGAGAAAATTGTTACAGGACCTGGTTCCTCAGTTCGGCTGCCCCTGACACTGGGATCAGATAATGGCCCTGCATTTACAGCTCAGGTTTCACAGGGCCTGGCCAAGGCCCTGGGCATATCCTGGAAACTGCACTGTGCCTATCGCCTCCAGAGTTCAGGGCAGGTTAAAAGGATGAACCGGACCATAAAGGAAACTTTGACAAAATTCATTCTGGAAACCGGTGAAAACTGGGTCAGCCTGCTTCCTTTTGTTCTCCTCCGTACCCCATGTACTCCCTATAAAAAAAAAAAAAAAGCTTTACTCCTTTTAAAATTATGTTTAAAAGGCCTCCTCCCTTACTCCCCAGACTTGCGGACGCCATACATGCTGGAGTCCATAACCATACACTCCTTAAGTCCTTGCAGGCACTCCAGTCTGTTCAGTCCCAGGTGCACTCGCTCATCAGGGGAACTCGACCTACCCCAGTGGATTTCACTGACCAGCCGGTACACCCCTTCCAGCCAGGGGACAAGTCCTGGTGAAGAGAGTCACTGCCTCCAGCCTAACTCCTCACTGGAAAGGACCCTACACTGTAATCCTGGTCACCCCCACGGCTATCAAGGTGGACGGACTGACTGCCTGGATTCACCACTCACACGTCAAGACTGCCCCCCCAGGTGCAGGATGGGAAGCGGTTCCATCCTCAACGGACCCCCCAAAGCTAAGACTATTGCGCCGTTCTCAGTCATCATCCTAATCTCCCTGATTCCTGCAACCACCCTCCGAAAGAGACCCTCCTTGGCACCCACCTACTATCGATGGGTCATCACTGAGGGCTCCACTGGAGCATATGTTAGTTCCTTAACCGGAAAGGGATCTACCCTAGTCAACCTAACCCTGGAGTACTCTCCGGAGACCCCCATTACCTTCTCCCTGAACCTCTGTGCCCTCCTGGGCCCCCACTTAAATTTCAGGACAAGTGGAGATATAGCTGGGTGTGGCAGTTTAGGGGCAGAGCGACAACTCCAGACCATGGGGCTATGTCTGTGCCCAGGATCCACCCCACCAAAAAGATGAAACTGTGGAGACTTAAATGAATTCTTTTGCCCCCATTGGGGTTGTGGAACTATCTCCACTATAACAGGATATACTGCAAACAGAAACTCTTTCATTTTTCTCACCCGAGACCCTCCCGTAAACCCCTGGCTAACATTCCTGCTCACTGGATTAGCTGGACCCTTGGTGCTAATGGTCCTAGGATTAACATTTGGACCATGCCTTTTAAACATGCTCCTCAAATTTATCCAGGAAGAAATAGATTCGGTGAAATTAATGGTTCTGAGATCCAACTATGGGCCCTTGTGTCAAAAAAAGAGGAAACCTATTAAAGATTTAATACATGTTAAAAGAACAGGGAGGAATGTGATATTGTGCTGGCCTAGAGCCAGAACCAGAGCAAAACTATTTTATAAAATGCAAAACTGTTTTTAGATAAGTTAAAATGGCTGCCCCATTCTCCTCACAATAACTACTGTCCTTGGCCTCT